>NW_006434897.1:4958979-4962539 GCF_000325575.1 Pteropus alecto
TGCCCTGCTTTTTTTTTTTTTTTTTTTTTTTTTTTTTTGCCTAATACCATTTTATTAGGCAACTTCTAATACATGTGGAGTTGGTCGTAAATGAGAGAGAATATTTTCCAGCTTGCTTCTATGGGCATTCAAAGCATCAATGATGGTTATCTATAATTTAATATATGTTTTCTCTCTATTTCTATTAACCTAGTTATACATAGCTTCTAAAATTGTAATATCGAGATGTTCTTAAAAACATGTAATTTGAAAGGACATCTTCCAAAATTCCACAGTGCTATTTAGTACTCTTGTGAACAAGAGAAATAATTTTAAAAGGTTTTTCTAGTGAACAATGAGCTGAGGCTGAGCCTGGAATCTTCAGAAGCTCCAAGGATGGAGGGTAAAGGAAAGGAAGCAGGGTGAATACCTTCTCCTGTTGGCGTGCTTTCCTCACCCAGTTTTCGCATCTTGGCCTCTTGTCATCTCCTCTCTAGTCTTAAAAATCCAAAAGAGAAGAAGAGGTGAGAAGAGGGGAAGGGCCAAGAATTCTACCTTTTGTCAAGGACCAGGTCTGTGTTATCATCCTAAACTAATGTGGAATACTTTTTCAAAGACAATGGCTTTTTTATTTTTCCCATCTGCAGTGCCCCCCACCCACCACCAAAAAAAAAAAAAAAAAGAATATAATTTACCTGATTGCAGATTTTCTTTAGGGAGATTGTGAATAAGATGATAGAACATAATTTGTTTCCATCATAAATGCTTTTCCAAACTATAAAATCAAAGTCCTAACAGAAATTCTATCAGTATGCCCCTAATCCTGAGCATAAATGATAGGTTCCTTTTTAGATGGCAATGATATGTCTGTGGAGTTTTATTTCCAGGGAGACAGGGCAGGATTTGCTGCTATGCAGACTGAATAATGTTGGAAGCCAACATCATGTCACATTTTGTGTGCCCTTTCCAAAGATTAATCCAAGCGTTACAAATGGGACACAGACTGCCATTGTCCCAGGGACACTTTAATAACCCACACCTACAATATTCAACCTGTTGTTTGCATAGGGACAACTTTGGGACACAAAAACCCACCAGAATGACTTGGGGAAAGGAGCCATGGAGAGGCAGAGACCCAGGCGCCACGGCACCTCCTCATTTCATCTTTCATGGCAAATGAGTCTGTTTGGAGCTTATTTATGCTTGAGGATGGGGGTCGTGCGGCTTGCTTTCTTCAAAGCTACTCAGCGAGCATGTCTTAAATCTGCTGCGTGTTAACTCAGTTTCTGCCTCTTGTTGCATTTTCAGCAGGCTTGCCAACTTGCAGATAATTTTTGTTTTGTTTTGCATAATGTAGTTTAAATTAAATAACATGGCCACATGCCCTCAGGATTTAAATTGTGCCTGGCCAGTGTCTTCTTTTTCTCCCCATCCCCCTCCTTGCCTTACAATTCCTGGCATCTGTTGTTCTACAAGGATATTCTTTAAGAATTGAAGACTCAGAAGAAAGCTTCACAATGAGAAGATTGTGAGAGGAAGATGAGAACTAACAATTTTCACATTCCCCAATTCATCATCTTTAAGTACTCCCATAAAATAATTGTTATTATAATCTTATGTACATTAGAAAACAAATTCTAATGGCCTAGTAGATCAGAATTGATAACTACAGTCCATATTGAGTTGAAAATATCAGTAACATTTTTCATATAAGATATTTTTAGTATAGAGATACAAATATTTAAGAACATGATGCATGAAATAATAAATAGTTATAATATATTTAATCTTACACATTTTGAACAGTATCATAAAATGACTTTTTTTCATTAGACCTATTATCTTAGTATGTAATAGCATGTTTGTGACAGAAGGAAAAATTCGAAAATAAGAGATTTTTTTTTTAAGAAAAAGACCTTGGGGAAACCATAATAAAGCTAAATATTTACAGAAGCATCATGAAGGAAAAGATTGTGTGTGTGTGTGTGTAATATATACAATACTTATCAAAAGAAAATCATACACAATTACTTAGCTTACATTTTAATGACAGGTTTCCATATGTAAAAAATTACAAGAGGTAGAAGAGATAAACTGCAAACTAACTGTAGATTTTGCTAAAGGACATGCCCCTACAATTTAAACTTAAATTTAATATTTGTTTAAATAAATATCAATTAGTCCATAATAATATAACATTTCAAATTTATCTTTAGTGATTGATGTAATTTTTTAAAAAATAAAATTATTATATTTCCTTCTTTTTAAAAGTACAAGCTTCTTCTTGACTTCTGCAAATATTAATTTTGAGATATGAGAACCTGGTTTACATAAGAATATGTATATCATGCAGTCAGTTAAGAGTCTTAAAAGCAAGTATATTATTAACAGCAAGTAGTTCATGTGAAAATCGTGTAAAGATTTTTTGACTTTATAAGCTTAGTTGGAAGCCATAATATGACACAGCTGGTAAGGGAAAGATTTGAAGGAGTGTGTGGAAAGATCCAAGTTTGTTCTCTGCTCTGGGTCTCACGAGGCTGAAACAGAGATTTTGGCTAAGCTGCGTTCCTTTCTGGAACCCGGGGTGCTCTTACAAGTTCACTTGTTGCAAGTTCCTGGCAGTCATAGGTGTGAGGCCAGGGTTCTCTTGCTGGCTGTTGGTCAGGGCCACTTACAGCTCCTAAAGGCTGAACACAGCTTACATCCACGTGGCCCTCTTGGGTTTCCAATCTCTCCTTCTGGAGGGTCCGAGTCCCTTTTAAGGGCTCACCTGATTAGGTGAAGTCCAACCAGATCGTCTGGCTTGTGATTAACTCAACATAACCTATTAGTAGCCTAATCGTGGGAGTAGGTAGCTTATCATATCCGCAGGTCATGCCTACACTTGAAGGGAAAGGGGTTATACAGAATACATTTACCAGCAGGTGGAAATCTTGAGGGCCGTCTTCGAATTCCTCCTTCTGCACCACCAATTACAGGTAGTGAAATGGTTGTGAAGGACAAACTGAGACAGAGAAGGGAGGAACCTATTTAGACAGAGTGGACAGAAAAGGCGTCCCTGGAGCAGTGATATTTGACCTGAGCCTTGTAAGGCGAAGAACAAGCCTTCATGGGAATGCACATCAAAAGAGTGTTGTGTTGCTATTCGAATTAATGTATTATTAATTATTAATAATATAGCAATTATTGATAATACAATATTGTTACAACTCCACTTACCTGTCAAAGTACATCCTGATTACTATAATAAAGAAAATTACTACTTCTAATGCATATTTTTTAATAGAACTCCTTTTTGTAGAAAAACTCCTTTTTCTGATTTAGTTCCTCCAGGACAGAGAACATGTGATATGTCTGAGTCTTTCCTAGAGGGCCTGCAGAGAAATGTCTCAGTAGCTATTGGTGGAAGATACCGAGTCAGTTTGCCCTTGGAAAGAAGCAAAGAAAGTTCCTTACAGACTAACAATTAGTTTCATCACATTGGCTACTGTATCAAAACTGTTCATGCATTAACTTAGAAGGTTTGGGGCAGGATATTTTTGAAACACGAATTCATATTCTGTTTTCTTCAGTTTTCTCTC
>NW_006434897.1:4962555-4994270 GCF_000325575.1 Pteropus alecto
TGTCTCTCCCTGGGGGATTTTGCAAAATGGAAAGCAGAGCTTACAGGTACTTTTCCTGCCTTTGGTACAAATTTAAAGTTATCAGACAATGTTAGGAGATCTGGAGAGGCAAAGATGCCAGAGAGTTACTCTGAGAGCATTAAGAAAAAAGAGGGACAAAAGTGTGCCCCAAAATAAAAAAAAAAAGAGGGAAGGAGCCCATGGGTTGGGGAGAGGAGCTGTCAGTGAAAGAAACCGAGAGAGGAAGCTCTGAAGTGCAGGACTGCAGTCTCTCCAAATAATCCTACTTCCAAAACAAAAACAAAGGGACTCTCCCCTCAGTCTGGGACATAAGTGTCTCATTGGAAAACAAGTGTGGACCCATGACCCCAGAAACCTCCTGGACACGGTGGCTGTGTTTAAGGACTCAGGATCTTGGCACCAACTCTGTTGAAAGACACAGGTGGGAGAGGTAGAGAGAACCTCACTAATGACTGTGATTGAATTCTGGAGTCAAATTTAAATCACATGTGAGTTTGTAGACCATGCATTGTGCACATTACATTGAGTACTTATGTATCAGGTGCATCAGGAAACTGTAACAATTTCTGTCCTCATTAAGCCACATTCAGGAAGTAGAACTGCTCTTACATAAGTTATTGACAACAGAGTATGTTTTGCTAGTTTAAATGGTTTGAAACATGTATGTACATTAGAGATTTCAATCTTCCTCTACTGTCTCATATGCCACCTCCCACACTCGGAATAGAGGTGCCCCGGCTGCGGCAGACTCTATCTGTTAGGAACCAGGCCAGGCCGCGCAGCAGGAGGTGAGCGGTGGGCCAGTGAGTGAAGCTTCATCTATATTTGCAGCCGCTCCCCAGCTCTAGCATCACCGCCTCAGCTCCACCTCAGATCATCAGGCATTAGATTCTCATAGGAGTACCAGTCCCTGATGCCAAAAATGTTGAGGACTGCTGGTGTAGAAGAAAAAGAGCTGGACCAATTAGCTGGAGTCCTGGGTCTATTCACGTGGCGATCATTTATTAAATGCTGTTTATTATTCAAGCATGCTGGACTTACAAAAACAGCACCACTTCCTGCCTTTTATCACAGAGTGGAGAAAGGTAAATGAGAGAGAAAAGCAGGTTATATGCTATATACACAGTGGTTACTCACCAAGGCTCAGAAATCAGAAAGCAAGAGTTCAAATCTCAGCTCTAACACAGCTCAGCTCTCTGTCTGATCTCAGGTAAACCATTTGATGAGCCTCAAGCTCAGTTATCTCACCTGTTAAATAGTTTCTACAACTGATAAAATTTATTAATGATTCCTACCTCATGGTGGTGTTGTAGCTAAGAAGTAGTGTTTACGAAATTTTATTATTATAAATAAGTCTTTGCAATACAATGCCTTAAATACTGTGATATTATATTTATATGATTCTACATCTATTCCTTCAATCAGCACCTCTTTATTCAGGACCTACTGTGCTACTAGATCTGAGTGATAAAAGTCATGTAAAGTCTCCAAGAAAGACTGCCTCCTTTGTAAAATGAGAGGATTGGAATAGATGATCCCCAAAGTCTTTAAAAATTGGTCATGAGATCAAGGGGAATCTGTACAAAACACATTGTTTAGAAAAATATTTAGATAAATAAAGTTTTTGGAAGCTAGCTAATACTAAAATTTGGAATAATTTAATCATTTCACAATTCCAGTAGTGATACAGAAACTATGTGGTTATCTGGCAAATTTTATCAATAGAAGTAACCAGTCAATATTATTTGGGTAGATATGGTATCTCGAGTATACTCTCTTTAAGTAATTAAAGGTTTAATTTAAAATCCAATTGAATTCAGTGAACTGACTCCTAATCCAATTGCTATGTTTTGCTTTTGTTTAAAAAGAAAAATATTTGAAAAAAAATTCATTGGTGTCTGTTTTCCCAAGTGGTTTCTGTAAACCTGGCTATAATAATTTTCAATAAAACACTAAGGAGATCTTATTTTAGTCACCAGTCAAATAAACAAAAACATTGTTAGCTCTAGAATTTGTCAATCCATTTCAAAAGGCTAAATTTCTCTTAAATTTTGCATGTTAAAAAAAAAATGAAAGCAATAGGGTTTGGGTTAAGATGACGAGCGTGTGTTAGTTTGATATCTGGCATGCCAAATTCCATTGTTATTTTATAAGACAAAGATAACATCTCTGTAAAGAAGAAGGAAGAGGTAGAAAACAACTGGAACCATAGCAAAACAAGGTTTTCAGCACTTTGAAAATATATGATATGACAATGGCTATTATGTAGTGTGACAGCAGTGATCCTGTGTAAACTGGGAGGCCCTGTGCATTGCTCCTCTGAACCTGTGGCTTTCACTGACGTTTATAAACAGGATGAGAACATAATACGACACTTGGCATGCAGCTGCTGCCATACAGCTGGAAAGTATGGCAATGTCTGATATGCACTTGTGTATCTTATTAAACTTGGGATTAAATAATTTGACAGTATCTGGTTTCTAGAAATACTGTGTGATATTAGGGAAAAAACATGATTAGTCTGTGTGGCATCAGAAGGATAAAAATACTGTTTTTGTACTCTTCTTTGTATATTTACATTGTATTAAAGATTTCGGCTTTGTTTAAGTAAAACAACCCTGTTCAACTTTCCAGATAACGTTTAAGTGAGTATTATGAATTCTTAGCTTTTTCTATTATCAAAGAAATTTTTCTTATCATTTATAGATATTTATGCAAATATTCATAAATAGTAACACAGATACATGTGAAAGGAAGTCAAGAGATGTAATTATAAAAGTTATTTTATAGTTCTTTCTAATTTGTGAAAATAATCATCTCCTTATTGTTAAAAATAGGTACTTGACCAATAGTTGAATAACTAAATCATTTCAAGAATCATTTTCTCTCTTTCATTTAAGCTGTGGTTATAAAGACCAACGTTAAAATAAATTTTGGCAATTAGCTGGTTGATCAATTATCTAAACATAAAATATGTTGAAAAATGCTAAATAAATTCAATGATATCGCTAATTATTTTCCTAAGAGTTAATAGATAATATCATTAACACAAACACATAAATAGTGCTCAATACATTTAGTAAACTGAATCTAATTTTCTTGAAAATAATCAACTCTTCGCTCGTCAAATTTCTATTTTTTTCCTAGATCTATTATTCTGCTAGTAACATACTATTTTTTGGTAGGCCTAGCAATATATAAACATGAGTTGTACAAACTTCTGTATAAAAGGAATAATATACCTAATTAATATAGATTAGTTTTCTAAACCAATCAAATAAACCAGATAATTATAAAATTTCTAGTTGTTTGCTTTTTTTATTTGCTTTTACAAATAAAAGGTTTCTTTTAGATGATTGGATAAAAATTGAATTTAACTATTATTTGAACATCTTAAGGTGATAAGTTTGTATATATGTAAACTTATGCTGCACTTTTTCCTTATTTTCTGTTTTTTTTATTTTCAGTTTCAAGTTCTAATTCAGTGACATAGTCCTGAAAGATTTGCCACATAAAGTACAATATGTGAGTAAACAGAGACATTTTAAATAAAACATAACACTATTTTATTAAATATTTCTAATTTACAAAAATAAAAATACTGAAATGTGGTATAAAATAATTAACTCTTCTTTCTATCTAGACTTTATATTAATAATATAGATAGTGACTTCTAACAGTTTTACAATACTTACAGCATTTCTTTCAATTTTATAAACAAGAAAATGGTTAAAGCACTGCACTTTCATTTCTTCATGAATAACTAAGAACCATGTACCACTGTCTCAGATATGTTGATGCCACGACAGCAATAAACCAGAAACAAATTAATTTATAAATATAGGGTAAATCTGGTTAGACTAACAAATATATAAATGCACACAGACATATCTCAGGTTAGATTATTATCATGGGCTCAATCCAGGTTAAGAATCTCACCAAATGCCTACTTTGCAATTAAATTTCGTAGTACATCTATTTCTTTAAAATCCTATATTTAGAATATATGACATGTCTGTGCCCCTCTTATGTGTTTTGCTGCTTTTCTGAAGAGAGAAAATCCAGCTTCTGGGCCTGAATCTTTCTGGCTCCTGCACAGTAGCCGTTTCAGACCTGTGTGCTTATGTTTCCGATTCCTGGGAAGTTCTCTTTGCCACAGGGCGTGCCCTGAAACACATCAAAAGAACCAAGTTCTACAAAAGAAAAAAGAAACTCCAGTAGGCTTGAACATACAAAGAGAGGGAGAAAGAGATGAGAAAGGGGCCAGGCAGAGTGCTGAATACAAAATGAGTTCAACCAACCCCAGGAGCTCTTCATCACTTACATTTATCTTATTCTGGGAGAGGGGCGTCAAAACCAGCCCTGACATAAACCACCCACTGCCATTGACTTTGACTCTATGTGTGACTCTGTGTGTGTGTGTGTGTGTGTGTGTGTGTGTGTGTGATGTGTTTTGTACATAAAAAGGAACAGATTTCATGAGGTATCACTGTTACCTCACAAGAATTTTTAAAAATCACATCTAAAAGCGCAAATTACCAAAATCTCAAGCAAATAAATTTAGCATGGTTTTTACTTTACTAATCTATAGTGCTTATATCAAAATCTTTTAATTGTTCATTGCTTTAACATTTTTGCTGCAGTATTTATATTGTACCTTCTGTAGTTGCTATCATAAAGCATGTGAGATTTTTCCACTTCTACTTGCGATGTTTATTATTTCAGGATCAAAACTCATGGTAAAAATTTCTGCAACAAGACAGACTCTATATGATAAATTTTAAAAAACAATTAAAATGTAAATGGTCAAAAAAACTGAAAGAATATGGGAAATATTTTCTGATCTGTGCTAATTCCATTATTGAAATTAAGACTCCAAAATTCTGACCCTGTGTTCCTTAAAAATATTTCCAATTGATAAATCCCAACAAATTTTATTATACCACTTGTACCACTGGGTCTTGAACATCTGTATAAATTTTCTAGAGATAAAAAGTATAATGTCAGTTCTGATTTTATTGCAGTCCTGCAGTAGAATGACCTTTACATGTTACTGGTTTCGAGGTAGCTTAACAGTGGATGGGAGGAGATGAACTTTGGCAGGGAGAGAGGGAGAAAGTGCTACTTGCCAGAAAGACTTCTTATTAGCAAGATTTAGAAACACTAAATAAGGGGCACACCTAGAACTTCAGTACAAGTTTTTCTTATATAGAATTATTATTTTAAATAATAGATACAAGATTGTTTCCAGTGCATAGGAAGCTATAATCTAATGTGCTGATATTGATTTCCTAACACAAATCAATTGAATAGTAGTGAATACCTAACAATATTATAATATGTATTTTATTTTGTGACCTTCTAATTTCTGCTTTACTGTATTTGCATTACTTTTATGTCTCTAGACTACTGGCACACCATAATTATAGTAACTATCATATATTGCTTTTGTAATTGGTATCACATATAAAAAACAAACTTTTTTTTTTTTTTTAAAGATTTTTGTAAAAGGTTATAGCTCATTCAGGTGAGTGTGTCAGGTTTTCTTAGTGGACTGTGCCGAGCATGGCTCTGACAGTCTTGCTTGAACAAAGGGTTTCAGTCAGCCAGCAGTCCAGAATGAAAGGTAGAATCTTGTGCCTTGTTTACATGCAGTGGAATATGTAGCTGTTACTTGAGTGATCCTTTATACTCATTCACAGACCTTTTCTCTGTTTCACTTTTCTTCCATTTTTTTAAGCAAAATAATTAAAATTTTGAGTAATTTACAGTTTCAGGGAATCATGTGCTACTCGGATACATTAGTAGTATCAAAATAAAATCATATAATTTAACTCTCATTTCTACAATGAATTATCCAGAAAGCCTGTCTTGAGAGAGAAAGAAATAGACGTGATAAAGAAAAATCAAACATGAGTTACAATCCTGGATGTTGATAGTCCTTGCTCATTTTTGTTGTTGTTGTTGTTGTTGTTGTGTTTCTGTCTTCAAAATTAGTCTCTTTTTAATATACCACACAAATTGGCCATTTGCTTTTATGTGGTTGCATTTTTTTTTTTTTGCATACTTTGTGATTAACATAAACCACTGTAAAGTGTAAACAAAACAGTGGAAAGAGCAGACAAAGACTTTCCTAGAGATTAGAAACAAAAACAACATAAAGTACTACCCTCATCACATCAAGTACAGTTCCCAGGGTTTGATGTGATGTTTCTAGGATGAACAGCTCCTGGAGCCTCAGTGAATTGGTCAAAGAGAAAAATGAAGAAAAACATGACACAGCCTTTGTGTGGCCCTCAGAATCCTGCAGGTCAAATAATTCACTCTAACTGCAGGCTTTACAAGCCAGAAGGTCAGTCTCACCTACCTCAACACCTTTGGATGTCAAGGTATTCTTAGCAGGCAGCAGCTTGCTTTTGGGCATCAAGTCCAGGCCACCGTCTTGGCTGTGCCCTCACTAAGCATTTCCTGGCTTCCCAAGGTGTCCTGTTCTCACAGAGGCAAGTCCCCCTCCACATGAACGATGGGGATATAGTTTAAACAATACATTAATAGGCCATTTGAAAAGATGATCATTTTAAAATCAAATTCCAAGCTATTGGAGATATAACATTAGTCTTTTCCAATGATATAGTTCATGATCATATCAACATTCAAATATCTAAAACCCGTATCTTTTCTTCTAATGTTTCTATCTGTCAAAAAAAAAACAAACATCTGTCTCATATCTAGAGGTGACTTGGGCTAAGAGCACAGCTCTGAGATGAGATGGACCTTGTCCAATCATGACTATGCTACTTACAAGCAGTACGACATTGAACAAATTTCTAAACCTCTCTAACATATTTCCTTATCAGTAAAATAAAATATTTCTATAATTCTCATAGAACTATTGTGGAGAATAAATGAGATTGAATTAGAGACTTAACCAAAGTGCCTAGTACAACCTATAATAATCATTCAATAAATTTTAGCTCTTATTAAACTTAAAAAATAATCTTTCACTCATGCTTCTGGGTCCTTTATAACAGCCAGCTTCAGAGACCTATCCACTTGGCATTGGTGCCTTTTCCCTTACATCCTTAGTGCCTTAGTTCTAGACCCTTATCTCCTTGTAACTGTATTGCTTTAACAATAATTTCAGTTGATCTTCTGGTCTATTTTTGATTCAATTCAACCTATACATCACCGCCAGTTTGATTTTTCATAAATAATGCTTTCTGTCCACTGCTGTTAATAAAAATACTGATTTCCTCTTTCCTACTGCTCTGCCTGGTTTTCAAGACCCTACACATTCTAATTCTGCTCATTATTTTCTGATCTAATTTGGTGTAAACAATTCTCTGCCATACAATTCTCTGCCATACAATTTTTTTCATTGATTCCCTTACATAGTCAACATATATTTTATGAAGGGCCTACAAACATTAGAGACACAAAGATATCAGTTTCCAAGGATATAAAAATAAATAAAATATTGTTCTCCCTACCATAAATGAGACAATCACAGACCATAGACAAGCAACTCATAGTAATATACCAGGTAAGAACTCTAAATACATTTAGGAGAACCAAAAAAAAAAAAAAAAACTATACTGTAACAGTCTGTTCTTGGACAGAAAGGCCTCAAGATACAGTATTAGAATTAAGTGATTACAATGTAATTAAATATTGTTTGCCTCGCCACTTGTTGTTTCTAGGAGTCTTTGGCCCCTGAAAGTTTGTGTATTCTTGTCTTTAGTTAAAATCGCGCTCAACGTATCAAAATGCTAGCCATCTCCACAAAACCAGTCTCACTTCCTCCATGGTTTCTTCCTTCATTATTCTAATACTTGATTTTCCTTCCTAGAACTACCAAATCTGTTAGTCTACATTATTTAACTTAGTGCTTGGTTATATGGAATTCATGTCTTATACAAGTGCATCTCCTATTTTCCAAAGCTGAATTCTAAGACAACTGTAGCAATAAATAATTAATAATTGGCTAATTTATTTACTTTTGATAGGAAAAATGCATAATTTTAAAATGAGTATTTTTCTCACAATACTTGCTAGTCCAGAAATCCCTAAAATTTGTTCTATGCAGCACCAGTTCTACAAGATGCTAATAAATATTACTCAAAAATTTAACTCCACGTAGAAATCTTGGGGACATACCTAGCTAAACATTGTTGAGTAAGATTATTTACTGTGAGATTTCCCAGAGTCTTTAAAACTTGTGTAATTTAAGTCTTCAAGAAAGGTAGATGCAGTGTTTCCCAAATCTGCTTAATGACAAAACTCACTTCTTAGAATTAGTGTTTACAGAGCTCTCCTGGGGGAAATTCTGATGTCTTCTAAAGTCTTTGGGGCCGATTTCTATTTACAGCTCAGTCAAACCATTTGCAATCCTGACATATGGTTCTTTAATTCAATTAACTGGTAAGTGCTATCAATCTACTAACACTATTAGAAACAGTCCTCTCTAAATTCTATATCATTAGCCAAGATTTTGATAAGCATAAAAACCTGGGCACAAATTTTCCCAAAAAGGACATCGAAAAGGGTTACACTGATCCCTTCTGAAGCTGACCAAAGTTAAGTTTCTTGATTTGAGCCTAGGTTCAAGGCTCCTGCTGTTAATCGAAATTTTTAGATTCTATTATTTAATGGCTAAATTATGAAGACTACCTCTTAGTTTTCAAGAAAGAGGCAAGTGCCTTAGTTAAGAGCATATATTCAAATGTGGAATTTAAAATGCATTTAACAATATCAAATTAGATTAGCAATTATAACTGTAGTATGATTCATATATTTATCATTAATGATTAGTGTCGTTAAGCTTATGCATGGTCTAACACTAATAACTGAAAGCCAAGGTCTGAGATAAAAGATCTAAAGAAACAGACCCCAAAATATTGTGAGTGGCTGTATGTCGAGACCAACTATGATGGAATGCTCCACTGACTCCATGTGAGGGCGATGCTGACTTTATTTTCTGGTGAAGATATCCAAGGCCTTATCTAGTGTAAACTACTGATGTAGCCTAATCAAGACCTGGCTGAACTCCAAAGTGCTTCCTGAAACAGGTTCTAGTGAACCAGCAGCCAACATGCTCTTTCTTCTTATGGCTGCCTGGGGTCCAGAAAACCTATGAACCCCTACATGGTAGATTTGCAAGAGTTCACAGGTCATTTTGCTCCACTTTCTCTACAAAGGATCTTTAAAGTAGATTCAATGCCTTATAAGAAATGATAGGACCATAGAAAGCTAAACCTTGTCTGTAGTCAACCTTGATGTGACTTTATGCTTTATTTTCCCACAGACTTCATCTCTGCAGAATGAAGCTACATCTGAAAGAAAGAATGCCTGGCCATTAAGGCCATGTTTGAAACTTGGCACCAATACCTGGAAAAGCCAGGCATCCAGTCATGGCCTACACCAGTCATCACAGCTGGGAAGACCTCTGGATGACCCATAACCTCTACCAGCACCAGAGCTGCTGATCTCTTTTCCACCTACTGTTTTCAGGACCCACTTGATCCTGAGTACCCACAACTGGTGAGCTGATATACTGTATCTTAAGTTAAAAATTCTTATTCAGTTCAAAGAAGTTGAACTCAGCAGGTTGTGACACCCAAATTTTTGCTATAATCCACTCTTGAAGAGCAACAACAGGATTGCTGCTTTCAACCACCGGTCATGGGTATCACTAGAGGCAACCCGTTAGCCTTGGAGGGATGTGTCTATGCAGTGGATGTCTTGCCTGTGTGTCCTGGTCAGGAGCTCTCATGCTGAGGTCCAAGCCTGAATCACAACAGCTTTGTCCTCCAGCCACAGTATCAACAGTGGGTCTTGGATCTCCTGATGGCCAAGTATCCAGGAAGATGTGGAGGACCAAGGACAATGTGCCTTGGCAGAATTGAATTAGAAAAAGACAGAGGCCTCTTTTGACCCTTATTGATCCACTGGTGATTGTGATTAATCATCTTTGGAGAATTTTATCACAGAGCTCTTCCCATATTACGAAAACATTATCTTCAGATTTACCAAAATGATCCATTCTTCTCTATGGCAATGGACATTGCCCTTGCCTTTATCCCCAGTGGCTATCAAATACCTACATTCTTCATGGATCCCCAACTAATGCAGAGTCACTAGTTTGAATTGACATTAAGCAAATTTGTTACTATAAGCAAAGATCGCTTGGACCATGCACTTACCCGGGGAAAGCAGTGCCTGTGTATCCTGCCCCCACCAAAATAATCAAGTTTTCCTTATACCCAGTCAGTTCCACATTCATCTATAACGCCTCTTCCATGCAAATCAATTTCTTACAAATAAAATGTAGAAGCACCCCATAAAACATCTCAATCCCTCATGGATTAAACCAATTTTGATTGAAGATGTATTATACACTGTATTAAACTCTGGGAATACAATGATGGATAAGTCACAGTGCTTACCCCTAAGTTTACATTCCAATGGGGAAGTCAGACAATTACACACCATGATGAGTGTATAATTGAGTGAAGTGATATCCACTAGAATTCCCTCATCTCTGTTCTTCGACCACCCAGGGAGCTCCTAGTTGCCCAGGCTGACTCATGGATGATCTTCTAATATGCCAAAGCAACTCACAAGATTCAAGCCAACAAGCAGCAGGTGCCAGAGGAAACCCTGAAAATGGTGATCCTAAGGATTCTGGTTACTAATGTGTTATCTGTAAACCACCTGATGTTTAAACAAGGGAGATGCTCACTTACTAAGCGCCTTCTCCATTATCAAACTGGTAGCTCGCAGGTTGTAGTTGCTGATAGGTGGAATCAAGCTGTGAAGTTGAAAGGCAAGGCTTCAAGTCTGAGTCCTGGCATTTCTCATGACTGTGGGCACATCGCTTAAGCTCTCTAGTCTTTGGTGATTTTCTTTGCAAAATAAAAATGAAAACATTATATACCATACCTACCTCACAGGGTTGTTGTGAGAATCAAGTGAAAATGTATGTGAAAGCACTTTGTAACTTTGTTATTTTTCAATCACCCCATTTCCCATGATTTCTTCCTTCTCCTCACCAAATACAATACTATAATTTACCAGAAGGATGTACTCTTATACTCCACTCCCTGCTGCCTTACAAGTGAATGGTACAGACAAAATGAAGTACGTGCCCTCCTGGATATCTGGTTTTAGTATGGAATTCTGATGCCTCAAAGATGACGAGAATATAATCCAGAGGACAAAAGCCAAGGTCCTATTGCCATGTAGACATTCCACCAGTAACACACCATTAAGCCTGGACACCAGTCAGTCCTCTTGATGGAAAGCTTTCCCCAGGACCCATTGTAGAGAACCCACTCTTGGTTCCAGAGAATTAATCAAACTGCAATGAGTCATGGAGTCTCCTGGACTCTAGTTGCCAAAGGAATTACCAGCCACTCCAGGAGAAAGGACTTGGTTAAAGGAGACACTGGCCCCAATTAAACAAGACACAAACCAACCCTGACTGCTTAACTTATTATAGTTAGGCTGGCAAGGAAAACTCCTAGACATTCACTTAAAGCAAAGATTTGGTGATGCATTTCTCTTTTAAGCACGATTGGTGAAACTCAGGCCAACCTGGCTTTTGCCTCTCTGATTTTGACATGTCTATTCCCTGTCTGTCCAACAGACCCGTGATAAGATGTGTTTCTGGCTTACAAGTCTCATATATTTCTCTTACGCACACACACGTGCGCGCGTGCGCACACACACACACACACACACACACACACACCATTGAGGATTCCCACCACTGTTTCCTATGTTACCCACATGGCCAAGCCATAGCCTGGTCTTCTGTTTCTGGTAATTCAAAATGAAGTCTGGATTGGCTGATCTAATTTGAGTTCAGTCTCAGTGGAGCAGCCTATTGCAGGTTGGAACATTGACTCTATTTCAGTCCTGAGTAGAAGTTTAAATAGAGTGCAATGGAGCCATTGACAACCAACAATCTTTTAAGAAAAAAAAAAATTGTCTTTCTACTTAGAATACACCAGCTTCTCCAAAATGAAGAACATATTAGCATAGACCTCCAGGAATAGCATAAATTTCTATAGAAGATCTCTTGAATGAAGAGAATGATGATTTCATATCAAAAGTTCAGATAGGATTGGCATCCCAGAAGCTCTGAAACAAGATCTTAAGCCTAAAATTTTAACTACAATCCATTCCTCAGTTTCCTGGAGCAAAGAGAGAGCATTATAGGAAAAACATTGATTCAGAGTTTATATCAGTTTCCAAAATATTTTAAATGAAGTGGAAAGTTATTCATAATCTCCTCCTTGCTATATATCAGAATAGCTGAACCTAATGTACAAATTCAGTAAACTAAGAAATTCCCAAATCTTTCCTTAAGGCTATAATATTGACATTTTATTTGAATGCATTTTTAAAATTAAAACAGTGTCTTACAGTTTACAATCACCACTTGCTGTGGGAAGGGAGCCAGAGACACTCAGAGAACCAGCCACCCAAGGTCAGAGGCACTGAGCCAAAAGACCCAGCAAAGATCAAGCTCACACCATGAAGAAAAGCTGTTGCTGAAATGACAGGCCAAGCATATGAAATAAGATGATCTTCAGGTCATGGTAGCTGAGAAAGAAGAATAGACTGATCCAAATTGGGAAACAGATTAAGATGTTGGAATAGGTATCAGGATGAATACAGCTGGGCAGAAGATGGAGCCACCTACTAGCACATAATCTTTGTCTTACAGTAGCCTTTCTTTGAGCTGCAATACTGTGTCTTACTTTACTTTCAGAAGTAAAATCCTCAGTATCACTTATGTCACTTACATAGCCAACCCAAAATAGTAAATTCTTTCTTACCCACAGACATACCTTTATACTATCTTGGTTGATATAATAATTTTCTTTTTTCAGAGATTTTTAATTTTGTCATAATTCTTTGATAAATGATTTTATCAATAAAAATGTGTCAATAAAGTCTTTCCCTGGTTAAATTCTAATTCCTTCTTTGGTGATTATAAATTGGTAATAAAAATTAATTACTTTAATTAATAGTTTGTCTGCCCTTGCATGCCCAAGGTTATATGAGAAGGAAAAGATATTTCTTCTCAAAAATTCCATGTAAGTGAGCTAGAAACAGGACTATAGTTAAACACCAGGCAAAGGTAGCCAAGAGGATGTTTGATAGTTACACACAATGAGCATTCCAGTTTAACCTCAATCTGCAAATTGTACCTCTTTTCCAAAAATCAGAGTCGATCAACTGTCCCACTGCTACATCAGGTTGTAGAGACTGTCAAGTGAAAAACCACAGGATAGAAAAGAATAATACAAGCAGCATTTTGCAGAAAGAGATAGCTCAATGCAAAGACCAGCCACTTCCCATAGCTGGCAGAACTGCAAGGCTTTTCACAGAATTCACATTAGAAGTTCCAGCAGTAGATGGAACTGGGCCAGTAGACACAATGGTTGGGGGAGCGGGGAAGTTTCTGTAATGAAAGACTGAACTCTGCACACTTTCAAACAGACTAAGAACTTTCTATTATTGGCAACAAGAACTGTTTTTTTTGTTTGTTTGTTTTGTTTCTTTGTTTTTTTCAAGTGATTGTTCTTACTGAACCTGGTAAGGCACGAGTAAGTATGGGAAATAAAGAAAGTCAGTGGATTGCATCCCTCGGGTTAAGGTGAAGAAGATAATCTAAATGGTATCAACAGAGGCAGATCCACAAGCTCCATACCATGAGAGATAGGAGGTTGCTAACTGAGAGATATGGCTGTGTCCTTCCCAATACTCTGTGGATACAGTGATGTTTAAATTGACTGCCTCGTAAGTTGCAACTTTTGTGTGAGTTGTTTCTTTTGTGTGAGTTCAATTCTTTTCTCTTGGCCCTTTTAATGGTCTTTATAAAGTCTGGCATTTATAAAGAACTCTTCAAAGTTAACAGAATACTTTTTAGTATCTGAGTCAGATACTGATAGTTACCATCAATATTCTAGAATGATCAAGCCAATAAGCAACATGTTATGTTAAGTTACTTAACATAACTTATTTTAAATAGAATACAGACAAATTAAATGAAGAAGAGGTAATATCATCTCTATTACAGCAGCCCCTAGTGTAAATATAATCCCAAATTTCCTATTTTCCACTCCCCACAAACAAAACTAAATTTCCATAAGCTGAAAATCTATACAGAGAATGCTATCTTTTTACTAGATCAAAATTTTAGAGCAACTAAATCATTCTTTGAAAGAACTAATAAAACCAAGTTTAAACTCTTTGAAGGTATTTTTTCTTTCAATTTATGTTGAGTGCCATCCATGCTCCAGACATTGTGTGAAGGATAGACATAACCTAGTGAGCAAAATCATGGCATTCACACTCTGAGGTCAGAGAAAGACATTAAGCAAATAATTATACCAATAAATGTGTAATTACCCACAGAGACTAATTCCCTGAAGAAAAGGAATAAGATACAATGAGAGTGTGTAACGAAGACACCTTACCTGGTTTTACTTTGGTCTTCCTAGACTTACTAAAAGAAGTGAAATCTTGAGCTAAAGCAACAGCAATGAGTAGAAGTTTGGGGAATAGAGATGGGGGGTATAGACCATTTCAGACAGAGAGACTAGAAATCATCCTTCAGTGAGAGAAAAAAAAAAACTCATCTGAGAACTGAAATGTCAATGTGGATGAATGAACTGAAAACAGGTGCAAGAGACTGGAGTCCTAAAAGCAAAGCTAAGTAGGGTAGGAGGTGAATTATAGAGGCAGGTAAGAACCAACCTCTTCAGTCTTGGAGGTCACTCTAAGAGAATCCAGAAGCCACTGGAGATTTTGGCAAGTCTTAAGTTTGTTTGCCTTGTGTTGTGTTACACACATAGAGAGTGCTCAATGTATACACACTGAATAAATTTGGGAGTTTTTTATTTTCCACAAAATATCCCAGAGAACTGTTATTATGTCTTCCTAAATTGAATTGATTATCAGAATCATTATTTAAAAACTTCTACTTAAAGGGGCACTCTGAGATGTGGTGCCAAGAGTGTCAGTATTGCAGCCTTATCAAGTGCACAGTGTATAAAGGGATTCTGTCTTTAAAACAGAAATTTTCCCAATAACAGTTGTACACAAGAAAATATTTTGAAAGCTTTCATGAGAGTAAGTGAGGAATCATTACTATTTACTAGTACAAGCGGTAGGAGCTCAATTCATAATGGAAAGAAGTAATACAGAAGCCTTAGAAATATAGAGATATTCAAATCTGCCTACATACGAATAGCAATATTAGGTTGCAGTCTTTCATCTATCAACCCTTCCCTCACCCCTGCCTTCAGAGCTACCCAGTGCCTCCAGCAGCTGCACATCTTCAGAAAACTGGGGCAAGAATTGGTCTTCTCCTTGGCTTTCCCTGCAGACTAAGGTATAGGCTTTCTCAATTCTGCTAAGCCAATTACCACTTGTTCATCTGTTTCCATTTTGTAAAATTAGTTGATATCTTTTATTTATTATTGCCTCTTTAGCCATTCTCTTTTGGTTTATGTTTTTAGGGTCCTTTTCCTGTCATATTAATGATGTTTGAAGAAGGCATCTGTGTGTTCAATCTGAAGCATTTAACTGGAACTTTCTTATTGTTTTAATTTGCATTTCCTGGTCGAATACGTTTTTCATCTTTATGGACCATTTTTACTGCTCCTTCATGAATTACCTGCTCTTATCTTTTGGCTGTTTTTCTATCAGGAACTAGTCATTTTCTTATCAGGTTTAATAGTTCCTTTTAATATTATGTTTATTAACTCACTGTGTATAAAACTTGTTGCAAATGTTTTTTTCCAGTTTGTCATTTACTTTTAACTTTTATGATTTTTGTACACGAAAAAGGTTCTTTTAATTTTTATGTACTATAGTTTGTGAAACTCTTATTATTAAAAGTATTAATTTTAATTTTTAATTCTTTAATAAGTTGTTGAATTATTAAATCTTCCAGTGATTTTATGCGCAGAATATCCTTACCTGATATCAGTAAAATACTTACATTACCCTGTAGATAGATTCATAATTTTATGTTTTATAAAATTAATTCACCTGGAATTTATTTTGTTGTGTAGTACAAAAAGAGATTAACAAATTAATTGAGAAATATAGCATGTGTGCCATCAAATACATAAAATATAAACATATCATTTTGAACAATTTAACAAATTATTTAAAAGCAAATACCCATTTTACCACAACATGAATCTTTGTCTAAAGATTGACTTTAGGGAGAACCAAAGCTAAAATAATTTATTCTAGACCTGGCCAAAGAAGTACAACCGCAAATGGAATTCTAGAATTGGACTACTCACTGGCCAGATAGCAACAAAGACTGCAATGTTAGTGATAAGTGAGTTGCAGTAACCTACGGCATGCTGTAGGGTTACTATTACTATGAGTCTCATCTGTGATGAATTGAGACAGGATGCAGGAGAAAGAAGATATACTGAATTCATGCAATATCTCTACCATTTGAGAGATATGACTACAGATATAATAAGACTGAAGATATAATAGGTTCAGCTCCATGGATACACCACTGAAAGAAAATGGTGGGCTCATGTCAGCCAACCACCAACACAAGACACAATGTCACATCCAGAAAACCTCTATGACACTCACATTTACTGAAGCCAGAGGGCAGTACAGGCTGAAAATAAGGCCTGATGGTGAGAGTAGCAGAATGGCAGAGAAGGGTTACCACACAACCCTGGCAAATTTACTGTGCTAAATTTACTGTGCTTCTCGATCAAGCCCCTGATCAAAAAGAAATGGGAAGCTGAGGATGGAATGGAGACATATGGGTGCAGGTGCTTGTGTCCCCATCTTGTGCTGAACCATCCAGGCCTCCTGAAGTGGCTGATTCTCCATTATCTAAGAATAGCCAACTCCCTTGCCTGGAGACCATGCAGAGACTTCACTGAGTAAGATGCTACACAAGGTAGCATCTTCATCAAGATTTACCTCAGGTTTCTTGTAGTGTATAGGCATAAAGTTAGAGTCCAGTCTCAGCATGGGAAAATACTGTTCTTACTGTGGAAGGAAAACTATTCACTAAAAGTTCTGCAATACCCAAGGGAACTCCCATAACTGGGAAAATACTGTTCTTACTGTGGAAGGAAAACTATTCACTAAAAGTTCTGCAATACCCAAGGGAACTCCCATAACTCAGGATTTAGTGTCCTAGAAGTCCAAATGTTATGCTAGAATTGATTTCTTAAACTTAGGAGAAGCATTGACCTATAGTAAATGAGGTGGAAATGCCAGAACTTTATCAAAGTTGTAGGAAAGGGGGAAAGGCTTGGAGTGAAGGATATGCATGAACGAAGTTAATGCTTCAGACTAGAAAATTCACTAGCTAACTATGTTTCCCAGGAGAGCCAAGAAGATACTTTCTTCACTAAATCAAAAGGGAAAGTACTATTGTGGGGACACTGGCATTACTGAGAAAATTCAGTGACTCTGCCCTTTTTAAACTCTGCAGTATACAGTCAGGAAAGCTGCCATAGCATGAGCTCATCAGGGTTCTATCTTTGAGGCTCAAGAAAGAGCATGGCCCTAATGCCACCTTGATTTGGGCCCAGTAGTGAAGCTATAACCTCCATAACTCTAAGATAGTGCATTGTATGGTTTTAAGCCACTATTATAGAAATTTATTGTGATAGCTAGTTTTTGTGTCAACTTGGCTAGACTATAGTACCTAGTTATTCAATCAAACCCTAACCTAGATGTTGCTGTGAAGGTTTTTGTTTACAATCAGTTTACAATCTTTTAAATAAAGAGATTACCCTCAGTAATGTACTTGGGTTTCCTCCAATTAGTTGGAGGCCCGAAGAGCAAAAACTGAGGTTTCTCAGAGAAGAAATTCTGCTTCAGACCTGCAGCATTAAGTTCTTCTTGGGTTTCCAGCCTACTGGCCTGCTCTACAGATTTTAGATTTGCCAGCCCCCACAATCTTGTGAGCCAGTTCTTTAAAATACATGAATATGTATAGAATCTCCTACTGATTTTGTTTCCCTGGATAACTCTGACTAAAACATCTGCTATAATAGCAATAGGAATGAACACAAGTAGGTAACAAGGGTATTGCTTGGTCTTTATAACCAGAGAAGACCAAAAGTAGGTAAGCCAAAGACTGATGTCAGCCATCAAAACAAAAATTCACTCATCTTTTTCTAGTTTCTACACTTGAGCAAGTTTGAGCCAATCATTGAAAGGGATACCAGCTCTCCCTAAAGATTCCTTCAATCCTTTTGCAAACATACCTAAACTAGTTTTACCTGGGAAATATAATATGCCTAGGAAAGAAAAAGGTGCAGAATATTAAAGATTTTGTTGGCTAACAGGTGTGAGCTCCTATGGACAGCAGGAGAACCAAAATGCCATTATAAATCTTTGTTACAGTGGGAGTATTCAAAGACCAGGTAGATAAATAGAATCCTGCCCAAATTCATCTGACAGGAGTCCAGCGAGTGCAAAGACTGTTCATTTCCTCAGCCTAAGTGCATACGTTAGATAGTATCCTTAGCAGCTGTCAGAAACCTCACATGTGCTCCCCAACCCTTAGATTGAAAGCATAGTGACAGAAGCAGCCAAGTAAATGCCTCTGAAAGTATACTCCCTCCAAGATAGTAAGTCAGAATAATCCTGCCTACTGGATAGAACTACAGAGATTTAGTACCACTCTCAAAAGATGTGCACCACTAGAGATAAAAAGAGTGATCCCTATCGCATCCTTAATTAGTCTGACACCTGCAAAAATCAAATGGATCATGGCAGGTGACAGTATACTACAGTGAGCCTAACCAAGTGGTAGCCCCAGTCTCAGCTACTGGACCACTGTTGCTCTTATTATGCAGCTATTGATCTGGTGAATTTACCAGGAAGGATGATTAGAAGCAGTTTAGATTCACTTGGATGAAAAATAGTACATTTGCAATCTTGACCCGGAGTCATGTTAACATTCTTGTGATAAAGTAACCTTGTTTATCTGGACCTTCTGCTGAACTTCATAGTGGTCTGTTCTACTGAAGACATCATTTTAATTGACCTAGGTAGCAGAAAGTGGCTTTATAAGGAATGCACTTGTGAGGTAGATGTGAGCCAGGGGAAAAATATTTCCAAGATCCGGGAAATTAACCATATAAAGATCCAGGATCCTGCCAAACTGGTGATATTTTTAAGATTCCCAAAGTTTGTGACATGCTAAGACCCTCCCAAAGAAATAGACAAGTTATTACTTCTTGCACCTTTTTGCACTGAGAAAGGCATTATACCTGGTAGTACTCTTTGGATTTTGGACAAAGCATATGCAACATTTAGGAAAACAGTTCTGACTTATTTATCAGTTGACTCAGACAGCAACTAGTTTTGAATGGGGCTGCATAGCAGCTGTGGAACAAGCATCTTTGTCTCTTAGATCATACGATTCAATAGAGGCATTTGTGGAACATAAGGTTGCCATTTAGAGTCTTTTGCAAGCCTCAATAGAAGAGTTACAGCACTGACTCCTAAGAATTTGAAGCAATGATCTGCCATTGGCAGCAGAGAATTATTTACCATATTAAAAGCTGATCCTGGCATGCTACTGGACTTTAATAGAAACTGGACTCCAAACCAAGAAATATTAAGTGACTTTGTGAGCTACTCACCTGGTCTGGATATCACATCAAGTTATAAGTTTGGGGAGGGGAGCAAAATGGCAACCCATCATATCGTGGAAATAGTACATTCTGGATCATCAGACCCGAGCAGGTCCAAGAGAGAATCAGCAAGTTATATCAACAGGTGCCCCAGACCCTTACTTTATTTAGTTATATCAATGCCTCACCTTTAGTGAGCTAACAGGAAAGGAACAGCTAACAGAAAATGGAAAACTGAGGCCTAGTTTATGGATAGGGTATTTTGATATGCTTGTGAGCTAAAAATAGGAGAATTCATCATGACTGGAAAGTTTTAATTTAAATAATCTGTCAAACAGGGGTCCCCAACCCCTGGGCTGCAGATTAGTACCTTCCGTGGCCTGTTAGGAACTGGCCACACAGTAGGAGGTGAGCGGCAGGCAAGCGAAGCTTCACCTGTATTTGAAGCCACTCCCCAGAGATAGCATCACCGCCTCAGCTCCACCTGAGATCATGAAACATTAGATTCTCATAGGAGCACCGGTCCCTGCTGCCAAAAAAGTTGGGGACCACTACTGTAAGAGAATGCATTTCATGTTAATATGCAATTTTTCTGGCACCCCTTGAGAAGTATTCTTTGAGTTCTTGTGAATGGAATAGTCATTAAAACCTGAGAATTCATAAACCCATTGGATACATACTCTCCTGTGGCTAAACAGAGCAAAATTTTATAATTATTTATTTATTTATTTATTTTCCTACCTAGGAACAACAGTGGCTCCAGGCCATTGTCTGCAGGCCCCCTGATATCACACAGAGAATCCCTCCAAACTAAGTGTGGACCAAGTCATCTCATGTCAGAATTCTCCATGGCTCCCTACCCCAGGAAGAATCCAAAATTCAGGCTTCAGGACTCCTTCCCCATGACTCTCCCTGAGAACATTCACAGGAGCCACATCCAGTAGGCCCTGTCTCCTGGACACAGGAGCACCTGCTTCTTCCTCCCACTCCCACAGGTGCCCACCCTCTTGTTGAGCTTCACAGTCCTCTGAGAAGCAAAACAAAATTTAACTTAAAGTTTTACCAGTAACTACAGGCCTCAATATGCTAGGTATCATGTTTGGATTGACATGAATTAGTAACTCCAGACATGTAAAGAACAAAGTAAATATACCCATTTGGTTTGTTTTCTTTACTTTTTTAATTCAGGACAATCTCGAACTTATAGAAAAGTTGCAAGCACAATACAAAGAAATTTTTTTTTGAACCATTTGAAAGTAAACCGCCCCATCATCCTCAAATATCTTAGTGAGTATTCCCTAAAAGGAAGAACATTCTCTTATATAACCACAACAAAATCACCAAAATCAGGAAATTAACATTGCTACCATCTATATCCCAGACACCATTCAAGTTTTCTCAATTTTCCCAATGATGCTCTTTATTAGAAAAGAATGCAGTTTAGAATCAGGCACCATTATTTTTGGCAGGAATATCATAGAAATATTCAAAGATGCTGTTTTCTGCATCCTAACAAAGGCACAAAAATTAGATTTTTCCCATTGCTGCTGATGTTAAACTTTGATCACTTAAGTTGGTGTCTGCCATACATCACCATGGCAGTAGAGTCAATCTTCTTTCATTTGAAATCAATACATATTTTATAACAAAGTATTTGTCAAATTATCAATGTATTCATTTATTCTGTTATCTTAGTAAGGATTCATTGATTCCTTTATTTCTCAGTGGTAATCTGTTGCTATCGTTGCATATCTCGGTGCTATATTTTGCCAGTGGAAGCTACTTCAGGCAGGTTTTGTGGTCTTTTGACATTTCCCCGTCATTCTATTTCTGACACAAGATGTTCTGTGTTTGTCATGTATTTTCTTTTTCTGTCCTATTCCTGGAATCAGCCCATTTTCCCAAGAATCCTGGTTCTTTTTAGTGGACAATTTTATTTAGAAACCAAAATCTGGGAGCCAGATATACTCATTGCTGACTCCAGGCCCTGAAAATGAAAAGAGCTAGGAAATATATGTAGGTACACACACACACACACACACACACACACACACACACACACACACTCCACATTTATAGCTATGTTAATTTCTATATCATCTATTATGCATTATTAATTGATATCAAAATCTCCAATTCGAATCCAACACTACATGTTTCTCCTTTTCCATATTTGTAACTCTCTTTCCTGACAGTGGGAAACCTTACTCAGATTATCCCCAGATATTTACTTTGTTCATTAATCTTTCCGTGAGTAATCCAGTTGTCCCCTCACACAGGAGCTCTTCTCTCCCTGCTTAAACTGCCATACTCTACACTCAGCTACTACTCTCACCACCCAACCCCTTCACTCGCTCAGGTTGCTAGATGTTTGACAACCTATGCCATGAACTCCCTGCAGGGACACCCTGCTCACACTCCTCAGGCCCCAACACTATGTGCTGGGCCCTGTGTCTCTTTTTCCATTCAGATACTTTACTTCCTCAGCCCCATCTGACAGAAGAGAAGGAAGAGAAGAATGGAGAAAAATAGCCTCTTGTTTATTCTAAGGGCAAAAGAAATGTATTTCACCAAAAACTATTTTAAAAAAAATTCTTACTATCCTTCACATTATTGGGACACTATTTTACTCACCTAAAAAGTGAGACTTGCTTTAAAATAGTAATAATACTAATGATTATCTATAAAAGCTGGCCAATTGGAATCAATATTCCACGTATTCAGCAAATACTTGGCTACAGCCCATAAAACTGTTTAAGCTCAGAGGAAAATGAATATTTGGCAACTATGCAGTCAAATTTAAATTACAGACAAAATGTTTGGATGATGCAAGCCCAAGAAAATCTGGGCATCCTACATATTTGGTAGTGACATTATATGGAAAATTTTGAAAAGGAGCTTTCAGCTGATACAGTTGGGAAAAGTCAATGTATGAGGAATAAAAGCAATATAAACAACTGATACTTCCAGGCTCTAGCTGCTTACTATGTCATTCATACATAGAAGATGGTTAATCATTTTTCTGAAAGTTGCATTTTGGCACCCATAGCTATTAGCAATTATATTCTGAAGTAGCACATTTTATATAGTAACACTTTGTGGAACTAGAATCATCAGTTGATTCCAACAGTACTTAGTCCAATCTCCAAAAAATTGGAGAATTTTCTCCCCCACAAAAATAGTAGACGACTTTTCCTATTGACCTTTTCTTTATTCTCATCAATGTTTTCAGATTAGGTTTGAGTTTTTCTATTTTTGATTTTGTTCCAGAGCATCTTATTTAACATACTTATTTCAGCAGAACCTAGATATTCACAGAAGACTACAGCTCTGACCTTGCTGGCTCTTAAGGTCAAAAGGCCCAGGACTGTCTCTATGCACCAGCAACTAGACAAGGTTGGAGGAAAAGCAGATTAAGAATGATGTGTTAAGTACCATTTTAACACTCTGGTCTACCCTTCTATACTTTTATGGAGATAATCGTCATAAAGGTATAGAAGGATAGACTATAGTGTACAGTATAGAATATATAGGTAGACTACAGTATAAAATATGAATATATCTATAACTAATCCAATCCAGTCCCAGACATTCTTCTACCTAAGGAGTTCTAAATGACAAGTGAGATCAAGTCCCTGCGAATACTAGCACATCTTTCAGTTGCTTCTGGGCACAGTCGTTTCTGGTTTCAGGAAGCTTTTTCTGCTGATTTTCTCTTCATATTTTCCAGAAGATGAGACTCCTTTGGGGATGAGAGCCACCACTAAAGTAGGAGAATTAGCACTAACTGCTTGGGTCCCACTTCTGGGCCGCAGGGACGAGACCGTGCAGGATTGCGCACCGGGATGGGGCGGTGTTAGGCGCAAGCCGGGGCGTGCCTGGGGCCGGGGCCTTTCTGATTGGCTTTTTGTTGTGAATACGAGAAACCGAAGATATTCGGACAGGAGCTCACCTGGGAGATAGGTCCCAGCGAGACCCAGGACCTTCGGGTTTTAGCGCTCTGGCCCGCGGCGGCGGCGGCGGCGGGGGTGGGATGAGGGAGTTCTGGGGCAGAGCAGATCCTAACTAAAGGGAGGATGGATGGGTGGGTGAGTCTGTGGTTTCTGGGTGTTTGCGGAAGAAGTCACGCGGCGTACTAAACCCAGGGCTCCTGAGGCAGAAGAGTAGGTAACTCCTGGATTCTGTGCTTTGGAACTGTTCAATTGAGAGAACGCAGGAGCCTTTCATTTTCCTTTGGGCACCCTGCCCTGGCTCCACATTTAGTAAGGAGTCCTACCGTAGGTGTGGGTGCTGTAAAATATCCCAGCCCTAAAACTACTCAGCGGAGAATTTTCTGCAGATTACAATCCTAGTTGGCCGCAGGGTGCTGGGAAAAGGGGACGGAGAGAATTGAGGAATCTGGAATTTGGTACATTCTATAGTTGTACCACAGCTTTACTTTCCATTAAGAAAAAGATTACATAAAAGTTGATCTGAAGCGAGAAATGAACATTGAGAAACGTATTCTGATCATTTTTTTTTAATTCTAACATTGATTTTAAATGGACATCACTTAGCAATTATATGTCTATGAATATATATTATGAAAGACGTATATATATATATGCATGTATTTTATATATATATATATATATATACACACACATTTGTCGAACATGTATACATATATCTCATTACATGTACGAGATTTTAAATGTTTGAGCACATACAGTGGGAGCTGCGATCCTACCCTGGAGGCAGCAAAGGACAAGCGCGCTTCTCTCCGGCGCGAGTGCCTTCCCGGCGCCGCGCGCTTCCAGCCTGGCCTGGAGCCTGCAGCCAACCTGAGGCCCCGCACGTCTGACCCGAGTTAGCTGGAGCTCCAGCCAAGAGTCCGCTCCGCGTCAGCTCACGCACCAGGGCCGCTGGGGAGGTGACACGACGCCGGGGTCAAATTACAACACGCAATTAACATATGAATTTGATGAACTTAAAAGAAGATGGGGAGGAGACACCTAGAACTGGCGCCGGAGTCTGTGCGCAGGAACTTTCTCCGGTTGTAAAAACTTTTTGATTGGCTGCTCGCACGCGCCTGCCTGCGCCCTCCATTGGCTGAGCAGACACGCGACTGGCGCGAGGAGGGGGCTGGGAGAGGAGCAGAGGGAGCCACACTGGCGCGTGCCGCTTTTTAAAGGGGCGCAGCGCCTTCAGCAACCGGAGAAGCTTCGTTGCACGCGACCTGGTGTGTGATCTCCGAGTGGGTGGGGGAGGGTCCAGGAGGAAAAAAATAAGACATTGCACTAGAGACCCGGGAAGGGTTTTTGTTGTTGTTGTTGATCTGGTTTGCCAGTGCCTCCTCCGACCCTGCGCCTCCAAGCCTCAGAAGTGCAATGTCCCGCCTGCTGCACGTAGAAGAGTGGGCTGAAGTGAAGGAGTTGGGGGACCACCATCGCCATCCCCAGCCGCACCACCTCCCACAGCCACCGCCGCCACAGCCACCTGCGACCCTGCAGACGAGAGAGCATCCCGTCTACCCGGCTGAGCTGTCCCTTCTGGACAGCACTGACCCACGCGCCTGGCTGGCTCCCACTTTGCAGGGCATCTGCACGGCACGCGCCGCCCAGTACTTGCTGCATTCCCCCGAGCTGGGTGCCTCCGAAGCCGCGGCGTCCCGAGAGGAGACGGACGGCGAGGGGGAGCTCGTGAGAAGGACCGGCGGCGGAGGCAGCAGCAACCAGAGCCCTGGGCAGGTGAAAGTGCGAGAACAGCTGTGCAAGCTGAAAGGCGGGATGGTGGTAGACGAGCTGGGCTGTAGCCGCCAGCGCGCCCCTTCCAGCAAACAGGTGAACGGGGTGCAGAAGCAAAGGCGGCTGGCAGCCAACGCCAGGGAGCGACGCAGGATGCACGGGCTGAACCACGCCTTCGACCAGCTGCGCAACGTTATCCCATCTTTCAACAACGACAAGAAGCTGTCCAAGTACGAGACCCTGCAGATGGCCCAGATCTACATCAACGCCTTGTCCGAGCTGCTGCAAACGCCCAGTGGCGGGGAGCAGCCGCCGCCGCCAGCGTCTTGCAAAAGCGACCACCATCACCTTCGCGCCGCCGCCCCCTACGAAGGCGGCTCAGCCACCGCGACTGCGGCGGGGGCACAGCCGGCATCAGGAGCGGGTCAGCGGCCGACCCCTCCCGGAAGTTGCCGGACTCGCTTTTCCGCCCCCGCCTCTGCGGGAGGCTACTCGGTGCAGCTGGACGCTCTGCACTTCTCGACTTTTGAGGACAGCGCCCTGACGGCGATGATGGCTCAAAAGAACCTGTCGCCTTCGCTGCCCGGGGGCATCCTGCAGCCAGTGCAGGAGGAAAGTAGCAAAACTTCGCCCCGCTCTCACAGAAGCGATGGCGAGTTTTCCCCCCATTCCCATTATAGTGACTCGGATGAGGCAAGTTAAGAAGGTGACAGAAACCCTGAAAACTGAGACAGAAACAAAATCGCCCTTTCCCAGTGCGCGGGAAGCCCGCGGTTAAAGATCCCCTCACCCTTTTAATTTTTGCTCAGCAATGGTCGTTGTTTAGCAACGACTTGGCTTCAGATGGCAGCTACATTTGATGGTTCGCAAAAGCCGCCACTATTCCAAACTTCCTACCGTCCAATATTGTTTGATAAAAAACTTGTTAAAGCTGCGTTCTTTCCGCCTACCTTCTGCTCCCCCTGTAGATAAATAAGGTATAATTATAGGTACCCATAGATAGCATCGTTATTCTAGTTCTCTGCTGCCAATACGCTGCTAAAACGTCGCATCTTCTCTGTCGCTGGTTTGTGTTTAATTTATTTTATGCCCTGGGCATTCATCCCTGTGTGTTGCGCGCACTTACGTGTGGGAGAGTTAGTATTCCAAAGTTGTTTCCCAAAATGCATTATAAAACGCAAAGTTAAGGCTTCCAAAGTAATAACTTTTGACTATGAAATTGTTCAATAGTAAAGAACTTTGAGGTTTATGTATTGTATAAACATACCCAGTATGTATATCGGATCGCGAGAAAGTTGGCGTCTTTTAGTAAACTTGGCGCACGCACTTTATCAGCCGCTAACTGCTGCGGCTCCGGGACAAACTCAACTGCCAACTGCAGACCAGTTGTTTTTTGTTTTGTTTTGTTTTGTTTTAAACACGGCCACTTATAGCCCTCAAACTCTTTGCAAATGTTTGTTTAAAAAAATATAAAATTTTAAAAAATCCAGTAGTGTCAAAAGCATTTGGTCAATTTTATTTTGCTTTGTTAATGTTAGAAAACTTATTTATTATTGAGTGTTTGCTACCATTTCTACTTAACTTGATTCGTTTTTTACATTTTCTACTCAAGATCATTTTATTTTAAGTTAGCAAAGCCAACTGCCATTGTTTTATGTATTTCCTTTTGCAAATGATAAAAATAAACTTGAAAATAACTTTTATTTGTCACTTACTTATTCCATTCTTACAAGCATTGAAAACAGTTCTTAAATGACTTTGAAGATTTGAACTCTTCTATTAAATGTCAATTTATGCAATCTAAGAGTTTTGAAGAAAAATTTGTTATGAACTTTGTGTCTTCAAGTAGAATCAGAAACTCTACACAGAAGAGCCTTTGCCAATAATTAAATTGTGAGATAAAAACTTCTCTTGAATTTGCAATACTTTTGCCTCTTGGATAGCCAGGATCTTTCCACTCTTCCTCCCTCAGAACCCAAAAACCTCTGCAAGGGGAGGCACATGTTTCAGATCTGCTAGGATTTTGCCAGTAGTGAACTTTACCAGGCTTATCTATTTCCACTTCATGAAAACTTCAGCCAAGTTGAAAGCTTTTCCTGTAAGGTCAAATTCACAGCACTAGCGCTTGCGCTAGCGCATTCTCGCTCTCTCCATCCCCCGCCCTTTTTTCTAGTGGGGGTAGGTTTGAAGGCAAGGAGAGGAAAAGAGAACAATAAAAAAAATTGAAGGGAAAGGGGATGAGGTTCATTGATTCAAAAATTAGAAGCCCGCAGTTGTCCTAGGAAATTGTTGACCTCCACTCATTTTTTTCTTACCAAACAATTCTGCTTTTCCCAATAGAGAAGATAATGTTTGCTTTTATTTTGCCCTTATGAATTAGTTCCTATGTAGAAAAAACATTTCACTACATTTTTAGTCAGTTGAAGAAACTAAACCCTGTACTCATTCTCACCTTAGGGTTCTCATTAAGGAATAGCCAGCCTATTCTGGGTCTCAGGGTTATAGATTTTGAAAAAACTAATATGGTGGGGGGGGCGGGGAGGGGGAAGGAGGAGCTAGAGTAGAAAGCGGAATTTTAAAAATGCATTTCGCAAATGCGAGAGTAGAATTGTGTATTAAGCTGAAAATTGGGATAAACAACGCTGGATTTGAGAGTTTGGTTTTAAGCCAAATCTTTTACATTTTGTGTCTTCATTTGGATAACAAATTACAAGACAAGGAACGGGGGAGAGAAATGGTTATTTTAATCGTTCCCGAATCTTCCTCTTCCGCCACATCCAGAAAAAAGAAGAGCGCCACAAACTAGGTGCACAAAAAGTAATACGCGGGAGACCAAAGTTCTGATCTCGAGTAGAGAACTGCGAACTGCCAACTCAGCTTTTAACTGACCACCTGGGTATCCATAGCTTTCAGCAGGTGCTGAAGATCCAGGGAAGCGGAAAGCCTCCGCCCACTCTCCAGGAGAAGTGAGCGGCGGCTCGTGACACTTTCCAGGGGTAGAAACAATGCACCTGTCCCTTAGATAACCTTTTGCACCCACTGAGTTTGCTGTGCTCACGATAAACATCAGGAATCTTCTGTCTTCTGAATAAATCAAGAGATTGCTTCGAGCACATTTCCATTTCACTCTCCATAAGCAGACTCAACAGGCATGGACACACAACAACCTTGTAGGATGAGCGTGGACACATATTTTTATGGTTACTTGGCTTCGTGTGTCTGCGTGCTTGTGTAAAGAGAGAGAGAAGAGGACACAGAATGCTTTTATCTGTTATGAATTTGATTAAGGGAAGGACAGGAGTAAGAAAAGTAAAGTTGTGATTTTTTTTTCTCAAACAAAACTACCTATATTTCATTTCCTGTTATGAATTTGAGTAAGGGAAGGACAGGAGTAAGAAAAGTTGTGATTTTTTTTCTCAAACAAAACTACCTATATTTCATTTTTCAAAACCCTTTATATTCACTTTGCGTTAACCAGAAGAAAAAGACTCTTCTAAAGTTATTTTTCTTTTCATGGACTCACAGAAATTTCTAAGCAGAAATGACATCAGGAATATCCTCTCCCCATCTTTTATAAATGCCCCTGCCTCTGACTTGCTCCAAAATTACACAGAAAGTGTCAATATCCAGAACAGGATCTTAATACTCCCATCCACTAAATTAATGTGACCACAAATTATTCTCTAAGAAAATCCATGGATAAGAGCTATGTAAATATTCAAATATTTAGAGGCTTTTCATCTTGTACCACAGTAATAGTCAGATATTTAATTTTTAAATGTTAGTGGCGTTATATGACTTAGAGATAATGACAACTTCATTCGAAGAAGTCACTTTACACATCTTTTCAAGAGAAAAACAATATCAGATTGGAAATTCTCTATTGCACTGATTGAAAGTGAGGATGAACTCTTCTAACCCATCAAGACATGCACAAAAATCCAAAACAGTTTGTAGTAAATTAAGTGCTCAAAGTTCAAATGAGAACTTTAACCTCTTTTCTTTCCTTCATTTTATTTCTTTCCTTTTATGCTGGCATTTCTTTGAAAGAGATGTACAATCACATTTCCATTTTAAGGTTCTGCTATGGAGTTTGCATAACAAACGTTTGGCAGCTCGCTCTCTTACACTCCATTAACAAGCTGTAACATATAGCTGCAGGTTGCTATAATCTCATTAATATTTTGGAAACTTGAATATTGAGTATTTCTGAGCGCTCATTCCCCATATGCCAGACCACTCCTGCCATGCTGACTGGTTCCTTTCTCTCCATTATTAGCAATTAGCTTCTACCTTCCAAAGTCAGATCCAAGTATCTAAGATACTAGCAAAGGAATCAACTATGTGTGCAAGTTAAGCATGCTTAATATCACCCAAACAAACAAAGAGGCAGCGTTTCATAAAGTAATGAAGATAGATAAATCGGGTTAGTCTTTTGCGACACTGCTGGTGCTTTCTAGAGTTTTATATACTTTATGCAGCCTGCTTTATACTTTGTCTTTGCCTCCTATCCCACCACCACTTTTATTTCTGGAGGGTTTTGGCTTACCACACGTTGGGAAACATATTTGATTTCACAGAAAGTTTAACGAAGGTTGTTTTTGGCAACTGGCAAGTTTAAGTATGTTCTGTATGGGACATTGCTAACTGGGGGTCTAGCTTGACCAGAAAAGAAAGAGGCGGGGGGCGGGGAAGGGGGGGGCAGTTAATTGCCTTAATCTTAACCGGGGCAGGACCAATGCTTTCACTAGGCCTTTCTATTGATTTTAGAGATGTAAACCTGAACCAAGTAAGTGGTCTTTTTTCAAAGAATATCTCGTAATTATTTATCTTCTCTATTCATTCGAAAGTTCAAGAAAGAAATGATGAACTTCATCTTGGCAATTCCAAACCCCAGTTAGAATTGGAAACGAAAAGTAGCGGACGTATTTGTCAATTGCAACCGAGGTTTGTCAATCTCAATCTGGAAAAACAAGTAAGTATGTATTGGTGAGAGTTTAAAGATGACATCTAGTAGTCGAATTACTTGCAGTTGGTTTTATGAGAAGGTGTAGAAGATTGGGCGGGAGTAGGAGGGATATATAATAAAGGTGTACGTTTTCCTGGCTGATTTTGACTACTCTCAACAGCCATCCTCATCCTAGGCTGAGCAGAGTACCAGACGCCAACCGCTGAGGTCCCTCCCTTTCTCCTAGGCCCCTACCAGGAAAAGGAGAATGGAGCGGAGAATGGGTTAAATTCTGCGACGCCAGGGGAGGAGAGAAGTCGGGGGGAGATAAAGAAAAGGACAGGAACCAAGAAGCGTGGGGGTGGTTTGCCGTAATGTGAGTGTTTCTTAATTAGAGAACGGTTGACAATAGAGGGGCTGGCAGAGGCTCCTGGCCGCGGTGCGGAGCGTCTGGAGCGGAGCACGCGCTGTCAGCTGGTGAGCGCACTCTCCTTTCAGGCAGCTCCCCGGGGAGCTGCGCGGCCACATTTAACACCATCATCACCCCTCCCCGGCCTTCTCAACCTCGGCCTCCTCCTCGTCGACAGGCTAACTTGGCCCCCCACCGACAGAACTCACAGAAGCGAGTGTCTCTCGCCGCCTCCCGCGCGGAGCCGGTGCCTCTCTCCTCCCCCAGCTTCGCAGCGGGAGCCGCCACTGCCCACTGCACCTCCCAGCAACCAGCCCGGCAAGAAAAGAAGCTGCGCAAAGTTAAAGCCAAGCAATGCCAAGGGGAGGGGAAGCTGGAGGAGGCAACGGCAGGAGGGTTGAGGGCTTGTCCAAGAAAAGCTGGGCTGGGGACTGAGGCACCTGAAGCAGTGAACCGGACCAGGAAGCAAGCGCATCCTTCTGCCCCAGGGGCCTTGCAGACGCGCTGCCCGCCAGCCCTCGCCAGTACGCGGTGCAGAGCTTGTAATGGAAGATCCATTCACTTTTTCTAGTTAAAGATGCAGTTCTTCAGTCCCTCCCTTATCCTAAAGTATTCTATGTTTTTTTACATATTTGGATGCTGATACAGTTCTTGACGCATCCTTCTCCCAGGGGCCTTGCAGACGCGCTGCCCGCCAGCCCTCGCCAGTACGCGGTGCAGAGCTTGTAATGGAAGATCCATTCACTTTTTCTAGTTAAAGATGCAGTTCTTCAGTCCCTCCCTTATCCTAAAGTATATTCTGTGTCTCCCCTTCTAGGATGGGACACACGTATATGACTTTTCTTTCCTCAGCTCCTTATAAAAAGAAATGCAGAATTAAACATTTTGATACAAAGATTTCGGACCTCTCTATATCCAGCATTCTTCTTCCTAATTCAATTCTCCGC
>NW_006434897.1:4996574-5003001 GCF_000325575.1 Pteropus alecto
TTCTTTCCTCAGCTCCTTGTAAAAAGAAATGCAGAATTAAACATTTTGATACAAAGATTTCGGACCTCTCTATATCCAGCATTCTTCTTCCTAATTCAATTCTGCTTTCTCTGGTACAAAATAAAAAAGTAAATAAAATAGGTTTTTGTTGCTTTACCTGCAGAGAGGCCAGGCCCATGCTACAATTTCATACTTTTCCCCCAGGGAAATCAGAAATTTCCTCCATAGGAATGAAAAACAAGATGCTCTTCAATTATAAGTATTATAAGTATTAGTTTTTAAAATAATTCTGATTAAAGAGTCAAGAAATCTGATAAAGGAAATGGTGTTCTGATGGCCAGCTGGTTTACCAGGCCCAGCTACTGTCAGGATGATGAAGGAAGGTGTGAGCTGAGTTTCGAGATGCCTGTCTTGGGATTTCTCAAGCTAACAGATATCATTGCTCTTTTGGGCCACTGGCCACTTATTGTTGCTTCTAGAGACAGTTCTCACAATCTTTCCTACCTTCTGGCCTCAACAAACTCTTGGTGCTGGTGTGCTAGAGAGGGGAAGGACTAGTATTGGGAGGGTTCCTCAACATGAGGCAAGGGTGAGGTAGCATTTGAGAAAGGAATAGGCATCATTTGTGGCCTTTAAGGTTTAAAGTTCACAAAACTAAGGGAGATCTGAAAACACAGGGCCATTAATTAGTTGACCAGGAAAGTAGAAAGTTAGTTCTTTTCCTTTTCAACGTGTATCTGCTTCAGCAAACGACCTAGCAGAAATGTACAAAATATTTTTGTCCTCAAATTTTCTTATAACCCAAGAGATGTTGATTCAGTGGGTCAAAAAAGAATGCCAGGAATCCGCATCCAGGATTCCCAAGTGAATCTGGTACAAGGGGAGCCAAGTATTACACTATGAAAGCACTGACCTAAAAATGTTCCTGTTAGGTCTTCTTTTGGAGATTGACTGGCTAATAATCCCCTTTTACTTCTCTTATAATATTCAGTCATTTTTCAGAGAAGGAAGAAGCAGACAACTTAGCTTCTTAAAGCCCATGACTTCATTGCTTTTAAGCTATGGAGCCTGGGACAAAATGCTACAGGCCCGAGGTGTCTCAACTCTGATTCATACCAGCTGCCTTTAAAAGTATAAAGACATCAGGCCAGGAGGCACAAGACTTTCACCCTCTGGCTCAGTGAGAGAAGCTCAAATCATAACCAGTGAGTGCTTGTGAAAATCAGGAAGCAAGAATTTTTTCAGGCTACACAAACTCTAAGAGAAACAGGGGACAGGGTAAGGTTGTACGACACCCTTAGTTTAAGGTAGGGAGATTGTCATGTCACTCTGTAATAACTTCAGCATGAATTTATTGGGCCATCGATTTTTATGAAAAAGTCAGCCACCTATCACCCAAGTGAAGAAGTAGTTGTTCCCTTGTATTGATAATGATAATCAGAGAATACAGAAGAAAACAATTTTATGATTTAGAAGGCAATGATCTCATGAAATAGTGTGACCTTCTTTGGTGTCTAGTTCTTTGATTCTTTCCAAAGTCTTCCTCTGCCACCTCTTATTCATTTTCCCACATCTCACCCTTTTCTTTATCAATGAACAGGCACTTACTGGGTACTGGTGGCAGAGTAGCACTAGGATTAACTACCATGAGAGATACATAAAAATAAAATAAAGCTCCACTCTTATAGAACTGAGAACTTGGTAGAATCTCAGAATGAAACATGGAAAAGAATCTTTATCCTCTAGGTAAGAGTGGCATTCTTGCTACAAATGGGCCCACCAGCTTTTGTAGTCTTATATTTGTCATTAAATTATTTCCTCCAAAGTTCCAAGGGCACCCTCTTCATAGCCTTCATTGTTTCCCTCAAGAACAGTAGGGATTCCAAGTGGTTTGAAACCGTCATAGTGCTAATCTTCGAATCAACCACAGTCCCAATCTCTTCCTTTAGAACTCAGGGGATACCACCGTTTCGTTTCTTATGAAGTTGTTAATGAGAGGTAGTCATAATTTCAAACCAAAAGAAACTTATGTTCTGAGAGAGGTTAAATGGCCTCACTGAAGGTAACATAGCGTTGGTACGGTGGAAACCAGGGCTACAGCAACCCTGGTCTGCTCTGAATCTGGGCTCAGTGTTCTCCTGTTCTTTCCATCACACTTCATCTGCCTCAAGTGCATATTTTCAGCCTTTTTATGCCTGCTCCTCCTATTCTCGGTCAAACTTATGGATAATAGAGGTTCCTGAGCTCTTTCTTTTTACATTTGCGCCAGAAGGAGGTAATTCTTTGGAGATGGCTATGACCAGGTTCCATTTCCAGTGATAAATTTGAGTCAACTGGTTAGAATAATTTGCATTTAGAATGTCTGTTTATCTCCTCTGATTTAAATGATACTGGACATAGTGCCTCTTATTCTAGATAGATATTCATTTCAGCTCTCATCTAGAAAAATCCATCTGAATACTAAAAAGCACGTGTAAGTTAGGGGACGAGGCTAAAGAATGTTATAGGAAGCTGTGTCCTGGAAAGTAACAGCCCTAATGCAGGTCATTTCCCAAAATTGTTGCTCTATCTATGCTTGTAAGGATGGTCAAAAAATGGGCCTATAATTTTTATTGTTTCTCTTGGAGAGAAGTAAATTAACCTGCTACATTTGTAGCTGTGGATTCATTCAGTGATAGCATACATTTTTTATTTACCTGGTCATCTGAGCTATTGGCTTTTTTCCCTTAAACCGCCCTCCTGGTAAACATTTACCCCAGTCTGAGTGGTTCAATGTCTGAAAAATATCTCTGTTTTAAAAAATTCTGTTTTTTATCTATCATGAGTCAGTACTCTGTTTTCTAACACTTCTATTTATTGATTTAAGGCAATCTCTTCTGTATTTCTTGTAACTTAGATGCTTTCGACCCCTCCAAAAAGTGAAGTGGAGAGTAAAAGTTATTTGAAAAGTAGAATATATTTCTAATGAAAAAGGGAAACATTGCAAGCAGTTACATAAGCCACATTTTAGGACCAAGCAATAAACTTCATACTTGTTGTCATGCCTAGATATTTTCCCACAGGATATATATCCACCATTGCTCCTTCTCCCCACTTGCACACCAGGACAGCTCCTAAAGCCTAGTTCAGAGGCCCTTTTGCCAAGAACTAAACTACACTGCTTCCTAATATGTCCTGCACTATAGTCATGACCCACCTGGCCAAACTTCCCCTCACTATTTTAAAACGTCTATATGGCTCCTATTTCTAGCAAGGAAATGAAAAACTGTGACAGATTCTTTTCTATTTAGCCTTACTCTGAAAATGGTCCTAGAGTTCACTGTAGGCTAAGAGGCTACAAAAAATATATATATACATGTTTTTCCCAGTATTTTGTTGCATGTGTTTCTCCTTGTTCCTCTACTGTGTCCACTTTGCTGTCAACAAACAGAGGGATGATCTACTCAAACCAAGGGCCTTGGTTTTGTTTCAATGTTTTCCCATATATCGAAGCACTAGATGGGTGGGGACAGTGAGGCATGGTTAATTAGTCAGAGACTACATTAATGAGAGAGCCCAAGGCTTCTCTGGGGCTATAGAAGGGAGGAGATATTTACTAGGAGTCCATTTGAGAGAGTCTATGGAGCACATTTTCAGGTGCCAGGCATATTATATGTGCTCCAAAGGTCTTTCTAACCAGTGACATTGTATCTATTTTTGGAAGTGCTTTTCTGAGAGCCTTTCCAGTCAGGGCATGGTCTTACCTTTGTATCGAGCTCAGAGCCTCACGATATGTCTTTCCAGGATTTATCTGGAATGATAAATGAATACCCTTGGGTCTTGGGACGTTGCCCTGACCCCGCGCCACTGTGACCTGAGAACGCGCTGCCGCAGCCTCTCAGGTCACACCACGAGCGATCCGTGGAAGGCAGAAGCTCAATCGCAGCCTCTTTTGCTTCCTGAGTTTTCTGGCACATTGTTTCCTTCTGCATACCACCATCCCTTCCTTTCTATGAGCTCTTGCCTGTTTCTATTCATTCTCTTCTTTCAGTTTCCACTTCCCTATCACCCCTTCTCCCCCCACCCATTCCCTCAGTCCTCATGTCATCCCTTCCCCCCTTTTCCTTCCCTCACACTCTCGATCTTTTTTAATACTGATCCTTTTTAGTTGGTTTTATTTCGCGTCTTTTCTCCTTTACCAACATCACCCTAACCTCATCGGTCTCCATTCCTCAGGCCTTCCCTTTTCGAATCTGTCCCCCCACATTCAGGGCAAGACCTGAACAGCCATTCCGCTACGGGGCGAGCAAGGCAGCATCGCGCCGTTCCAGCGGCTAGGGCTGGGGCTGGTACAAGTTCATATCTCGCAGAGATTGAAAAATCTGCAGCGCCTCCTGTAGGAGCAGCTGTGGGCATTGCCCCTTAACCCTGGCCGGGGACCCGAGCAGAGGCAGGGAAATGTGAGTGGGCGGCAGAGAAACCAGATCTCCTGTCAGTGAGAACTGAAGGGGTGTGTGTGTGCGTGCGTGCGTGCGTGTGTGTGTGTGTGTGTGTGTGTGTGTGTGTCCTATTCTTTTTTTCTCTCTTCTCTTTCCACACAAAAATACCAGCAGTGTTTTGGTGGCGGCGCTGCCGACTTTTGCCCCCTAATCTCGGTTAATCAACTCGAGATCACTGATGCAGGTCAGCATCAGCCCATCTGTTTGATCAAGAGTTAGAGATCTCTATTTCTTCTGTGGTCAGAATTCTTCCCCGGGCAGGCACCTTGCTATAGTAACCTTCATTTAATACTCTCGTTATCTTGAGCATCAGAGCTCATCGACACGTCTTTTCTCAGAAGGATCCCTCTTCCAGCCTGCAGTACTAGCCTTGGCTTCAAGGAAGTCCTTTTTCAAGTTCACCTTGACTGCAACGCAAAGAACTTGCTGCTGCCTTCAACACGAAATCGCCACTGAATACATAAACTTTTCAGGATAATTTCTCTCTAAAAACAAGCCTAAATTCTTTCTCCCTTTTCATCATGTACCCTTTTCGGTTTATTTTTTATATCTATGCAATATACAAAATTCTCCCAAAGATGCTGTCTTCAGTCCATGAGAATAATTTTGGTCCACTATGCTTGTAAAAGAGGGTTGCAGGACATTTACAAAGAACAATAGAGGAAATGAAATGAACCATTAAGAACTGTGTCCTGAAGTTTACCAAGGTAATCGATCCTTTCCCTGGGCCCTCCTGAATTTTTCAACAGTAAACTAGTTTCATCTCTGATGGTTTCACCACTGTATGTTTCATAAACAGCAGAAGTTTTAAATTATGTCAACAGTTACCCCATAAGTTTTTTAAAAAACATGAGCAAATAAGACATTTAGTGAAAATAATAATACTTGCAGAAATGTGTGTGTATGTGTGTGTGTGTGCGTGAGAGAGAGAGAGAGAGAAAGAGAGAGAGAGAGAGATATCTGTCATCATGTCATATGAAGTGCAACTGCAAAACTTGCAGAAGGGGTTTGCACCTGTATTACTTGTGGTTGCTTAATGTCTGCTCAAGTCTAGAGGTATTCACCAGGACAGCTGGCAAATAGGGGGTTAATCATTACTGAAAATGATGTATCATATCTTTTCAGTTTGGTTTATACAGAAGGGCAGTAAAGATTTATGCTTCAGGAGAAGGATAAACTGTTATTTTCAGAGTGTGGTTGACTCCTTTGAAAGTTTAATTTATGAAGAAATGCAGGTATAGATTATCTATGCTGTAGAACATCCTTACCTCTCCCTAAAAAAAAAAAAAAAATTGGTTCTGGTATTTTAATCATCTTGATCTTCTTAGGCTATATAAAAACTTCTTATGTTTCTGTAAAGTTCTAACATCTAAAGCTTATAAGAATATTAAACCATAGTAACATTTTTAAAAGAGAAAATTCTCTATTTCATCGAATTAGGTATTAATGTTTGGCTAAATTAGTTTACGTTTTTGCAGTGTTTAAAAGAGAGTTTTATCCTCTAAGAGTTCTAATTGCTGGTAATCCTATTTTAATTTAGAAAAATTTGGTGAGCTGGCTTTCTTCTTCTCATAAAGAGGATGCTTATTTCTTTCTTATATTTGTGGGAAATTAATTTGTGGATATAAATAAGATAGATATATCTTATTACTATATATCTCTCTGGTACTGTATTTTCCAATTCCAGTAGAGCAAGGTTGAAAGAGCTTTCTGTCACCAGCTAGTTATTAACAAAAACAGTATTCATTGCCATTCTGGTTTTAGGCAGCATCTGAAGCTTCCTGCAGTTCGATCCTGTGATTATTAACTCACTTCCCACCAGTATCTTATACAGGTCCATTATCTACTGTCAATATTTTTATAGTCTATGAAGAGAAGTCCTGCTTACTTCCTGTTAGAAGGGAGGTAACATGGTTTTTTTCCTTCTTTTTTTAAGTAGATAAATATGT
>NW_006434897.1:5003075-5019767 GCF_000325575.1 Pteropus alecto
ACAGGCTCATTGTGGTTAATAATTGCTCCAGAATAATTTTACAGGGTGTAGGCTTTCAGAAACAAGGATTACTGAAAGATCCAGGTCTGAAAACATTTTTCAGTTCTATTTATACACCAAATTCTAGATAGTATGAAAGATTTTTGTTGTTGATATTGTTTTTAAATCAGCTTATCCCAGTGTAAATCATTTTTGCTTTTCCTTACTTTGAGAAATCTCTTAAGGTATTTTTTCCTGAAAGAGATGAACTGGTGTATAGTTTCCCCATTCAAGAGAATGGAGCTTCACAATGTAAGACTGCCATAGGAATATATTATGAATATAAGGTTAGTGTTAACAAGGCTCTACTTTGTATGAACAACCTCTAATTTATAAGTTTATTCAAACATAAACTTTAGTTCAAAGTGTGTACTTTTAAAAGCGATGTTTATCATCTTCCTGTATTCTTTATCTCATGGCTACTCTGATCAATTAAAAGAGCAAGGCAGTAAAAAAAAAAAAAAAGTTAAATTATAAAAAAAGAAGGCAAGACAAGACACCATGGATGTAGAATAACAAAATATTTTAGTGAACCATAATATTTTAATATAAATTATGACAAATAACATTCAATTTTATAATTTTTCAAGTTGAAAATGCTTCTGTAAGAATTAGAAGTAATCAAAACCACAATGAGATACTATCTCATACCTGTTAGAATAGCTATAATCAACAAGACAAATAATAACAAATGTTGGAGAGGATGTGGAGAAAAAGGAACCCTCATACACTGCTGGTGGGACTGCAAATTGGTACAGCCACCATGGAAAACAGTATGGAGTTTCCTCAAAAAACTAAGAATCGATCTACCATGTGATCCAGCAATCCCACTGCTGGGTATTTACCCTAAACACTTGAAAACTCATATCTATAAATATATTTTCACACCAATGTTCATAGCAGCATTATTCACAGTGGCCAGGACATGAAAGCGACCGAAGTGTCTTATAATAGATGATTGGATAAAGAAACTGTGGTACATATATACAGTAGAATATTACTCAGCCAGAAGAAGAGATGAAATACTGCCATTTATGACAACATAGATGGACCTCGAGATAATCATGCTAAGTGAAATAAGTCAGACAGAATAATTTGAAAATCACAAGGTATCACCTATATGTGGAATATAAACCTAAAAGCAACAAATGAACAGGACAAGCAAACAGAGACTCATGGACATGGACTAATGGTTACCAGAGGGTAGGGGGTGGGGGGAGGGGATGTAGACGGGGTAAAGGGGATCAAATATATGATAGCTGAAAGAAATTGGACTTTGGTTGGTAAACACACAATAGAATATACAGATGTCGAATGATAATGTACACCTGAAAATTACATAATTGTATTAAACAATAAACTTAATTTTTAAAAAGTTTAAAAAAATAATTAGAAGTAGAAGATTTCACGTTTAGAGTAATATCTTTTGTAAAAAGCAGTCGCTATGAAGTCAATAAATTTAAGTTTATTTCTAGTTGTTTTCATTTATTAATTCTATGTACCTAGGGCAAAGTATTTAACTCTCTGAGCTTCAGTATTCTTATCTCTAAAAGAGGAAAGAACAATTAAACCTGAGCTTCCTACCTCAGGGGTTATTGTGAGAATCATGTAACCTATATATTCTAAGATAACACACAAGAATCATATAAGATAACACAAATAGTCAGGTTAGGCCAGGTTATGCTGTGATAACAAACAAGACCAAAATCTCAGTGACCTAAGCAACAAAAGTTTATTTCTTGTTCATAATACAAAACCATAACAGGTAAGCTGGGGATTAGCTTGTGATCATTTAGGAGCCCAGAATGACACAGTAGCCATTATCTCAAACATTGCTAATAACCAAATACAGAGAAAAAGAAGTATCTGAAGGCAATCATACCATCCACTTGGAAATGACACATCACTTCTGCTCATAATTCATTGGCCAGAACTATTTACAAAGGCCCATTCAACCTCAGAGAGGTCAGAAAGTACAAGCCCACTATGGAATAGAACCCGGATGATCTGGAGTACAACATTAACTACCACCACAGTTTTTGAGGGGAAATGAAAAATGGCAAAGTGCTTTACTAGGGAAAAGTTTATTTATAAAAGTGTACTGGAGATTTCTGAAAATTAGGGCTAACATGAATTAAGCTACTATCAGTACTCTTTTGTGATTTAGCTCTCTAAAGATAACTTAGTTGAAGGTCATTAAATTAAATGATATGGCTATATTTCCTTGCAGTTACAGACAACATTGACCCAGAGTTTTCTCACATGAAGCTTGACATTTTATTTGACTCCAAGCCAAATCACAGGTTTCCTAACTTACAGATCCTTAGACATTCACTGAGATACTTATTAAAAAAAATAGATTTTGATGCAACAATATTTCTTTCTGTGCTCTTGAAGGAGCAAAAATAGTGATAAATAATTGTTGTATATATGATTTATTAATAAATCAATCTCCAAGATTTTTTGTAGTCAGACATAAAGGAATAAGAAAGAGGCAACTTTAGTTAGTATTGCACAGTGGAACAAAAATTCAAGTGCTGATAACCTCTCCTTTGAAAATATTTTTCATTGTGAAATTAGGTGTCAGTTCACAAGCAGACTTGTTTTTCCTAAGATTTTAGGGCTGGGGTGGCAAATTGGTGAAAGATGATGATGACTTGGTTCAGGTAATTACTGTGAATGGCAAGAACTTGTCAAATTCTGGACATAGTTTAAATGTATAGACAATAGGGTTGGATAAATACTGAAAATGAGATTGAGAGAAAGAAAGGAGACTAAGATCACACCAAAGTTTTTGGACTGAGCAACTAGAAGAATGGAGCTCCCATTAGTTGAGATGAGAAACACTGCAGAAACAAAAAGCTTTGGTGTGGTGGGAAGGAGGCTGTTTTTGACACATTAAATCTTCTTTAAGGAGCCCTTTGCAAATTCTCTGCTGAGAGTCAAGAACAATGAACCTGTTTCAACAAAAATAGGAAAAAGTTTAACTTTAAAGAAGTAGTATTGAAGAGAATCCCAGGAATCATTAGGAAATCTGTGTTCTAATCACTTAATACTTAGGTATCTGGGTTCAAATCCTGGAATTACCATTTACCATATGGTATTACCTTGAATAAGTTACTTAACCTCTCTAGAGATTTTTGTTCCTTCATTTGTCAAGTGGGTATAATAACTTCACTACTTGATAGATTTATCCATATTGTGTGCTTAATACAGTGCACTGCACATAATGAGCAGACATTAAATATTTGCCAGGAGTTGCCAAAGCAATAGCATGATTTGTCTCTCTTGTGAGAGCTCATTAAATACAAGGGTATCTCTCATTCTTCTTTTATCTAGTACCTCTAAATTAATGAAACCCTGATGCTGAGGGGAGCTGAGAAGGCCTGAAACATGAACCCCTTTCCTGGAACTAACCATTTAATCATCATTCTAGCTAAATCCAGGTAGTGATGATGGGAACAGTTTTATACAAGTAACAGAGATTGAGTAGATCTTTGACTGTATAGTTGTGAGAAAAATTATGTCAGATAAAAAGAAGAGCCCAAAGAAAAGCAGAGAAATAGAAAGATATATGATATTGTCTCTGCTCAGATTCTTCAGCACCTACCTAAATCTCTGTAGAGTCCCAGTACATAACTCATTTATATTTTTGCACTAGGCTAGTACCATCAAGAGGGATATATGTAAGAGAATGAATCAGAGTAACCTAAAAGGAAGTTGTGATATGAAGAATATACCTTGGAATTAGGAGATCAGCCTTCTGTTCATTTTTACCTTGTTCTGTTCATTTTTCCTTTGTCTGCCATGTTCTTCTTATGATTTTGTCAGCATATACTGCCAAGCAATGAGAGGACAGAGAAAGAAAAAAAGCAAGTAGGATCCATTCCACACTCTTGGGATCACAGTTCTCTTTTGATAAAGAGGGATTCCTCTCTCTCAGAGTTTTAAGTACCTCCCTGGCCACCATTTTGGGGCTAGGGCAGGAAAGAAAGGAAAAATAGTAATTGAAATGATTTTCAACTGCTAAGTTTTAACTGGTGTGAGCAGAGAAAATCCCTGAACTTTAGTTTCTATATTTAGTCAAACTTTTAGGCTTGTTGTGAGGATCAAACAATATTCATGTGAAATTTATTTTAAAAGTTATAAATCTAGTTGTAAAGTGTAATGAACTATTAGAGTACAATGAAAATCTCAAAATGTAAGCTATAATTGTAGATTAAGAGTACTTGAGAAAGGTTCCAATTCTGAGGAAGATGGTGTAAGCACACTCTTCTACACTGTCTAAATGTAGTATAAATGCAGAAGCAACTATATGAAGATGATGAAAAGTAAATTTTAGCAGGAAACCTTAGGAAAGAGGCCAAGATTTGAAGTTACACCAAACCAGCGGTGATTTTCCTATTTTTTTCCCATTCCAGAATCATCTGGCATAGACTCAAGGGAAGCTCCAGACCAAAAGTGTACATAGATGAGGAGCAAAATAGCTCTAACAAAAGTTCTCTCTTACTGGGAAAGGGGTTGTAGGAAAGAGGAATCCTATGGGTCAGAGAAAGTGGAGGAAATTTCCTGCTTTGAAAATCATTTCAATTACTATTTTTCCTTTCTTTCCTGCCCTAGCCCCAAAATGGTGGCCAGGGAGGTACTTAAAACTCTGAGAGAGAGGAATCCCTCTTTATCAAAAGAGAACTGTGATCCCAAGAGTGTGGAATGGATCCTACTTGCTTTTTTTCTTTCTCTGTCCTCCCATTGCTTGGCAGTATATGCTGACACAATCATGAGAAGAACACGGCAGACAAAGGAAACTAGAGCCCAGTTTTTTGTGTCGTGAACCAGAAAGGGAGGACTGTGGAAGCCAGAAGGCACTGGGGAAATCATGGTGAAGAGGAAAGTCAAGAAGTCAAACCATAAAGTTGTGCATGTACTCCTGGACTAACCAAAGAGCTATACATGCATGGATCTGATTCCAAATAGCTTACCACAGGGTGGCATTCACATGATAGCAATCTTAATAGCACTATAAATACTTCTAAAACTGAAACAACATTTGGACAACAGACCACAGGGGAAAGATCAAAACAAAAATATCAAATTTCTTCTTAAGATTTAAGCAAAACCCAGAGTAAATCTGTTATTTAATTCAGGATACAATTAAAGATTACTTACCATATAAAGAATCAGGAAAATATCAACTCACAAGGAAAAAGACAATCAATAGATGCTTTGGTGATGCAAATGTTGGAATTATTCACTGAAAATTGCAAAGAAGTTATTATAATATGCTTCAAAAAATTAAGAGAGACCATTTTTTGAAACAAATGAGAAACCTCAGCAAAGAAATAAAAGAGATAAAGAATAAAATACAACAGTATGATTAAAATACTTGATAACCTAAAAAATATTCACTACACAGGATCAACAGCAAAATGGAGATGACAGAATAGTGAGTTAGTAAACCTGAAAATTAATCAATAAATATTATTCTAAACAGAGACAAAAAAAATTATTAAAAAGTGAAGAAAGCCTTGGGCCTCTAGAACAATTTTAAAAGGTCTAAGTTTTGCGTTATCAGAGTCCCAAAAAGAGAGGAGAAAGAACACGGAACATAAAAAATATTTGAGGAAATAATGGCTGAAAACTTCCTTGACAAAAGACACAAGTCTACAGATTCTAGAAGCTCAATAAACTCCAAATATGATCATTTTAAACAAAGCAATGTCAACATACATCATAGTCAAACTGCTAAACAATAAGATAAAGAAAAAGGCCCAAAAGCAACCAGAGAAAAACAATACATTACCTCTAGGGTAGCAGTGATTTGATAGATGAGAATTCTCATAAGAAACCATGAGAGTCAGAAAGATATGGAATCTTCAAAGTGCTGAAAGAAAAGAACTATCAACTCAGAATTCTATATCCAGTGAAAAGGAAAAAGAAAAAAAGAAATTCTAAGATAAAGAAAAGGTAAGGAAATTTATCACCATAGACATGTGCTAAAAATGTCAAAGGAAGTTTTTCAGACTGAAGGAAAATGATACAAGAAGGAAATTTGAGACCTTAAGAATGAAAAGTAACAGAAATGATAAAAGCTGGATAAATATAATTGATTATTCTTCTCCTCTAAGTTCTTCCAAATATGTATGCCTGTCAAAAGCAAAAGTTATTGCTTTCAAAAAACATTGTCTTGATGGAATTTTCAATGGATGTAGAAGTAATACATTTGACAACTACAACATAAATGGGAGACGTAAAGAAACCTACTGAAATGTTCCACATTCTCCATGAATTGGTAGGACAGTAATTCTAAGTATAAAGTGAAAATTTAAATATATATGTTGTAATCTTTAAAGAAACCATTTTTTAAAAAAGCTGTATAAAGAGGCAATAAAAAAACCTCAATAGATAAATTGGAATAATGAAAAATATTCAAATAATCCAAAGAAAGCAATGAAAGAGAAACAGAGGAACAAATCATAGAGGAAATAAAAAAGAAAACAGATAATAAAATGGCAGACCTAATCCCAAACATACCAATATTTATTCAACATAAATAGTAGAAGAAGACAAACTAAAAAACAGAGGTCATCAGAATGACTCTTTAAAAGACTCTTTAAAAGTCTCAACTACATACTGTCTATAAGAAACCTATTTTAAATATTATGATGTTGGAAAGTTAAGTGTAAAATAATGGAAAAAGATATATCATGCAAACATTAATCTAAAGAAAACCTGAGTGGCTATATCAATATCAGACACAGTACACTATAGAGCAAGAAAAATTATTGAGAATCAAGAGAGACATTATTTACAATAAAAGGGTAAATTTACAAGATGTTAAAAAATCCTAAATGTGTATATACCTAATATTAGAACTTTAAAATACATAAAGCCAAAACTGATAGAACTAAAAGGAAAACTAGACAATCTTCAATTTACTTAGAAACTTTAACATTCCTTTCTAAATAGCTGATAGAACAAGTAGACAAAAATAAAAATTGTAAGACTAGAAGTACTAAACAATACTATTAACCAACTGGATCTAATTGATTTTTATACAACATTCATCCCAACAAAAACAGCTTATATATTTTTCTCAAATGCACGAGGAACATTCACCAAAATGAGCCATGTACAGCATTGCTTTGATGCCGATGACAGCACCAGAAAATAAAACTAATTTCTTTCATTAATATAGACAAATGAATATTCAACAAAATGCAAAAAAATTAAACTCATAAGCATACAAGAATAATATACAATGACCAAGGGAAATTTGTCCTGGGAATCCAGCCAGGCTCATTCAATGTTTGAAAATCAACCAATGTAATCAAACCATATTAATAGACAAAAGAATAAATCCATATGATTGTATCAATTGAAACAAAAAAAGCATTTGACAAAATTCAACATTTCTTCATAATAAAAACTACACAGATAACTAGGAATAGAAAGGAAACTTTCTTAACCTGATGAAAGACATCTGCAAAAATCTACAACTAACATCATGATTCATGGTAAAACAATGAATCCTTTCCTCATCAGATAGAGAATAAGGCAGGACTGTCCATTCTCTCCACTTTCATCCAACACTGTACTGAAAGTCCTAGCCAATACAATAAGGCAAGGCAACAGATTGGAAAGTTAGAATTAATCTGTTCCTATTTACAGATGACATGCTTGTATATGTAAACAAACAAACAAACTCATGGAATCAACATAAAAATTTATAGAACTATGTGAGTTCAGCAAGTTTGCAGGTTTCCAAGTTCAATACTCAAAACTTAGTCATATTTATATATACTAGCAATGAACAATTAAAAACTCACTTAAAAAATAGCATTCATAATAGGTCCAAAAGAGTGAAATATTTAGGAATAAATCTAAACTTCAAAACACTGATCAAAGAAATAAAAGAAAACCTAAATATATTGAGAGGCAAACCTTGTTCATAGATTGGAAGACTCAATATAGCTAACATGTGACTTTTCCTCAAATTGATGTACAAATTAAATCAAAATTCAAGTGGGAATTTTTCGTAGAGATAGACAAACAATTCTAAATTTATATGGAAAAGCAAAGGAATTTGAATAACCAAAAAAACCTTTTTTTTAATTGTGTGACTTTTACTACCTGATTCTAATTTCTATAACACTACATTAATCAGTAAATTATGGTTTTAGCAAAAGGATAGCCATGTAGAGCAATGAAACATAATAGAGCATCCAGAACTAGGCCCACACAGTCAAGGTCAATTGATTTTGACAAAGTTGCAAAGTTAATTTGAGAAAGATAATTTTTTCAACAAGTGATATTGGAACAATTGGACATTCACGTGTTAAGAAAAAAGAACCTTGACCTAAACTTTATATTCTATGTCAAAATTAAGTCAAAGTGGATTAGAGATATAAATATAACACATAAAACTGTGAAAGTTTAAGAAGAAAACATAGCAGAAAAATCATCATGATCTGGGCTTAAGCAAAAAATTCATAGAATCAACACCAAAAGCATGATTCATAAAGAAAAGAATGACAAATTGAAATTTATCGAAATTAAGATTTGCCCTACAAAAGACACTGTTAAGAGAATAAAAAGACAAAGTTAAAACTGGAAAAAATACTTACAAATTACATATCCAACAAAGTACATTTGTATAGAATACATAAGGAACTCTTAAAACCCAACAGTAAAAAATAAACAATTAAAAATAATGAGTGTGATAGAATTATTCTGTATCCTGATTGTGGAAATGGTTATATGAACTCATACATGTGTTAAAACTTGCAGAAATGCACACAATCCCAAAAAGTCAATCTTATTGTTTGTTCATTTAAAGAGGAAAATTATAAAAGGAATACTTAAAAGAATAGTAATTGTATTCTAAAAGAATAAAATTGCTACCAGGGAAAGTAAATGAAAAGAGATGGAGATCAACTCATTTTGGTGGTTCATAATGTGAATAATATGGATACTAAAGAGAAATTACAAGTCATTACAAATTTGATGACTTAATTGTCATAGCTAAGACTCAAAGGAAGAGAATAAAAATTAAAGTCAAAGTCTAGAATATTATGCTTATTAATCTCAAGGTGGACATTGGTTGGAAGATTCTAAGTTTCAATAACAAATTGCCCAAAACGTAAACCATTGTGATTTAACACATAAATTCTAAGAAAATAGATTTTGCCAAAAAGATGTAGAGTACAGAACAGAGGTTCAGAAGAAAGACATCCAGATGGTAATTAGAAAACAAGAATGATGGAAAGGCACTTTCTCTATTAAAATTCCTTTATATGAAAGAAATTAGCTTTTTCTGAATTTTCTGATTTTCTGAATGCTTTTTCTCTCTTACTAAACTCTATGTTTCTTGAGTATAAAAGTCAAGGTAGAAGGGCCTCAGGGGTGACAATCTTGTTAGGTGTAAGTGGTGGAGGTGGAGTGCTCCTAGGGTATATATGTAGAAAGTGCTTTAAAATATTAGATGTAGTACTTTTCTTTCTATCTTGTGCTTATTTGGGATAGGTGATGATGAATAATAGAGACTGAAGTGGATCTAACTACACCACACCCTAACTACCCACTGACACCATCAGTGATACAAAATACATAGTTCATGTTTATATCCTCTGCAATACTGAGCATTGGTATATAGAAAGAGCTTAATTAACACCGTTCAATTGAAATTGAGTAGAACACTTCCTGCAATTCTAAGTTGTCTCCTAAATTCTCGGAGAAAATCAGGTCGTATGAGATAGGGTATAAAAGATGTTGAGAAAAGGGGCCAATCAAAGAATAATTCTATCCCTTATGCTAAATTCTTAGATTAACTCTGGTTCTCAATTAAACATAGATATTATTTAGGGTGAGTGCAGAAAACTGAAATTTTTATGTCCTTGGAAGAACTTACAATTGCAAATAAGCACAAAATCTTAAGAAATTATAATGTTCTCAGCTGATAATAACTTCTCATACTCCTCATAAAGTTCATTATATTAGTAAACACATTTATTTTGAGAATGAATGTAATTGTTTCACTAGAAGTCACAAAAAGTTATCAATTATGATCTCCAAAAGTTAAGAGTTTTGAAACATAAACACAATTTTTAATGAAGTCAGGGTATCTAATGAAGTATTTAAGGGAAGAAAAAAAATGACCTTTGGATCTGTTCTTGCTTTGCCTGGGTGATTAATTTTTTTCTTTTTTTTTTTTCTTTTTCTTTACACACCCTGCCATAAACTTTTTTATTTACACTTTACTGTAACTGACTTCATGTCATTTGCTCTTGCTCAATAACAATCAGTTAACAGCAAAGGCAGGTGTTCTCAAGGATGTGGCCTTTTCATAGAGTGAATCCATACAGTTTTTTTTTTTAATCATCATAAAAAACATAAAGATAAAACTCATTCTAGAGTCTGGCAGGGAAAAAGATATATGCAAAAAAAGCTAAGGATGGAGATCTGGAATAGTAAAAATTGGTAGTAACCTACCCATTCTAAATTTATTTGTTCCCTTTTTTTTTAGCAGTTGTATTTGTTTAATCACACCAGCGATGGTTTCTGCTAGCACCTTAATTTTTACATGGCTTTTGTTCTACCTTTTTGCATTATGTTTAGGTATAAAAATTATAATTAAACTTTTGGTTGAATTTCTGTAAAGTTTGAGTCTGCTGATCTTCTGAGATCATAACAATACTCCACTTTCCTACTCTCTTCACCAATGAACAATTTTTTTCCTGCTATCCTACTTGATAGAAATACATTATTTTTCCTTTCATTTTCCCACCTCTATGCATGTGAGTACCAAGTTCACTCCAAACTGTACACCTATTCTTCCAGAATTTCCTAGTCCAATCTTCTGGTCAAATCAAGTTCTTCAGGATGGTCTGAGGATGTCCTCAAAAGTTGCCCCCCTTTTTCTCTTTGTCCTTTCTCCCACCAAATTACCACCATTAAGAATAATCTTTAGCTGCATATTGGTAGAGCTTGGAGTTGAGGCCACCAACTGGCCAATGAACTCACAAGTGTAGGTAGTGTGCTACATATAAGGGCAAGTTTTTTACTAACACCACAAGGGTCTCTAGCCCAATGAGTGGAGTTCGATAGCAATCCTTGCTAAAGTGTTATTTGAACGTATGAGAACTTTAAGGAGAGATGAAAGCATTTAAAAATGGTCTGTTTTTCTCTGTATTTATTGCTCTACTTGGGCCTCTCAAGCATTATTTGTCTTTTCTGTTTTCAGACCAATTTGATGAATCCTGCTCTAAGATCTTAAAAAGGGGTACTAGCCCAGGAAGTTCACACGCATGACGCCTTCTCCCATGAAAACCTATGGGAGGTCATGCCTGATCTCTATTTTTACAGAGACCTTGAAGAGATTGAAAAGCAAGAGAGGCCACTGCTGAAAAGGCCACTCCTAAGTTCATTTCTACTCACGCTAAGGACACAGACTAGTCTAAAAGCAAGCAGGTGCCCTCTGTGCCTGTTCATCAGTTCCCCACTGAAGATCAGGGTGCTCGCTGGAGACTGGTCTGCATCCCTCACTGCTCAGGCCATTGAATCTGTAGGAATGACCATTGAGCAGTCTTCAGCTGTTCTTTCACAGACTCTTAAACAAAATCAAAATAAGGTTGACAGAAAAGAAACAGTTTCTAAAAGTGTGTCCATTAAAAAATAAAAAGAATAATCTTTAAACAAGAAACATCCTGGGCATAGTTAAAAATTAATGTGTAATTTGAGGAAGCCTACCTAGCCATTAGGAAATTGACTTACATTAATTTATTAGTTATTTAATGGCCTGGAGGAATGGTATTCGGCAGCTAAAAGTAAAGGCTTAAATTAATCTGGTCTTGGAGCAACAGTGAGGGCGAGGATGAAAAAGAAAAAGCATAATAAGGAGAGAGAAGTGGATAGATTGAGAGATTGGTGATGATCAGGGTAATGATGGTAGTCGGAAAAGTAGGCATCATTAAAGAAGTAACAGAAACAGTTATCAAAAAGGCAGATTTTGCTAGACAATAAATAGAGTCTAGACGATCCTCCTTAGGAGTGTTTTGATTTGAGAAGATCTCTTAATCTGAAATCTCAACCCTAATAGTCTGAAGGCCATTCACGTTGTTTTTTTTGTTTTTTTTTTTAATGAATTTCTTTAGTTTTAGACATTTCCTCATTTAAGTTCACATACCTTAAGAAGGTGGCTATGATGCCAAAATCTTATATTGACCCTTAATTCCATTTTCTAAATTAACAATTTAAAAGAAATTTCATACATAATAGCCAAATTGGTTAAGATGGTTTTGTATGCAAGGAATAGAAAGCTCCCCTTAAAATTAATAATATACTAAAGGGAACTTATCTTCTTACCTAATGAAGAGGCTCTGGGAACAGTTAGGATTTGAGCATGGTTTGGTCCAAATTTTCACAGTTATCAGGACTCTTTATCTTCTCTTCTGCAATTTTCTCAGCTCTGTCCACCAACATGGGTTGACTTTGTTCTCAGCTAGTCTTCCCTAATGCAAACGGTATAGCTGTTGGTAGTTCACAGTGCTACATACTTCCTCATTCACATCCAGAAGGAGAAAATGTGTTTTTCCCCAATAATAGAACTCTTGAGCTCCAACTTGATTGTACCAAATTGGGATATTTACACTTAGCCTTGAGCCAATCATGTGTCAAAAGAAATGATATTACCTTAAATAACAAATCTGAGAGCTCACTCTGTTATAGTTAGAAGAGGCTGAACACAGGGGAGACAACCACAATGTTCACTGTGGACTTTAATAGATGGAGAGAGAAGCCCAGAGCTGGGACATCAGCTAGGGTAGGCCTGGGCAGGTTGTTTTAGAGGTAAGTCCTGTTTTATTGGGTATTTTCTGAAGACAGTAGGCATCTGGCAGGGTAGGTGATGCCAGGAAAGAAGAGGAGAAACATGCAAACGACATATTCCACTATGAGACTCTTCCCTTTCCAGTGGTAAACTCATGGCACGTACATGATCTGCCACATTCTCAGCATAATGACCAGGGTGACTGTGCTGGATCATTGAAAAATCTGTGTCATCTACATCTACAGAGAAGTTTAACTTGCCAGTCCAGTCTAGATCCTTTTGGTACGTTTTGCTGATCCTCTGCACTAAGTGGAAGTAACCATCACCCTACTTTCCTAACCCCTCTCCAGAAATAGTCTTTGGTTCTCAATATAGTTCTGCCTTCTAGTCTGAAATGAGCGTATTCCTGTATCACACTGAAGTTAGTTAAAAACAACTAGGTTGTTTTCTGTTATTTCAAAAGAACTTTACCCTTATATCTTCAATTTTGAAGACTTGTAGTCAACCTAAACAGAGTTAGAGATTGAAACTATTTTGCTTTTAAACACTTCATTTGCCAGAATAAATGCTAAAAATGATTAATGTTAACTACTGTTTTTTAACTAAGTAGGACAAGCTAAAGCAGTGGTGTTAGCCCCTAGCCGCACATCAGAATCATTTAAGTGCCTTGACCTTTCCTGGAATGATTCCGATTTAATTAGTCCAGAGTGAGGCGTTGGCACAAACATTAAAAAAAATTTTTTTTGTATTGAGATATAATTCACATGTTATAAAATTCAACTATTTAAAATGATATTAAGTATATTTACAGAGTTGGGGTACCCACATTTTTAATGCTCCTCAAGAGTTCTAATATTCATATAGATAGGGTCGAGAACACTGAGCTAAAGCAAATTGTTAGACTTTGAGACAACCTAATAATCAACTGAGCTCTAAGTTAAAAATTATTCAAAAAATATTCTAAATTCTGTGGCTTTTAAGAAATTAATAGACAATTTTTAAGCTCAGCTTTAAGGTCACAGCAAAATTTAGTGGCAAGTACAAAGCTAAAATTATTTTTTTAACAATTAAATTCTCTAATTCAATTTAATTTATTGGTATTCTAAGTCTGAGGGAAAAAAACAGAAAAATCATTAATAATGTTCATGTTTTCTTAGGGAAAAAATTCACAAAATGGTTATTCTCCTTGTAAAGAGTTATTTTGTATTCATGTAAAATGTAAGATAAAATCAAAATATGGTTTTTGCTCTTTTTGAAAAATCTATTTACAATTTATTGATCAACACTTTCATAGCTCTCTTTTATTGGAGAGATAAAGCACTTAAACAAAATTCCAGTGATAAATAACTGAAAATATCCAATATTAATCTAATCCCTATGCATTCCTTTCTACCTTTGATATAAAAGATTAAAAAGTATTGCAGATATGTGCCTATATATATTTATCTCACAAAAGTGTTATTTGCTTTAAAGAAAATATTGATCATCTCAGCTAAATTTAGTTTACAGAAAACATCTATAACCAGAAAAGTTTTAATATGGAATATTTAGTATAAAGAGTTGCCTAAACTATTATAAATAAAAACGTGATCACACTACTAGTTTTTGAACCATATTAAAGCAAATAGAAGTTTGTGTAGCCATTTGGTGAATTTAAACTGTGTAGTCAACTAAACAGGTCCACTTTACAACCAAATACTATCTTTAGTGCTGGGTGTAAAAAAGCAAAAATATAAAAAGCAATGTAGAGCATAGTGGTTAGGAAAGAATCGTGGAGTCAGGAAAACCTGTTGGGGTGCCTCCACAAATTGTCACTGTGGTTTTAGGGAAGATATTCTCTCTAATCTTAATTTCCCCATTTCAAATATTGGGGAGAGTTAATGGTACCTACTTTTTAAGGCAATCATAAGTATTAAATGGGGGCAATATATGTAAAGTGCTTAGCTTATGACCTGGTACATAATAAATACTTAACTAACATGAACTGACATAACATCATTGTTGAGTGTCCCTAGAGGGAAAAGAGACTCTATTATTGTTTCTCTAGTCTTGTTACTGAAAATGAGCATGAGAGAGCACAGGGAACCATACGCAATTTAGTTTAACTTTGAGGATGAAGATGGTAGATGAGCCTGTATAGACAAGCAATAATGCTAGAAATGCATTTCAGATTAGTAGATGGGATTGAAGAAGAAAAAGGAGATAAAGAAAATAGGGTGGATAAGGTGCTGTGAAAGATCAGATTACATTAAGGAAATATTCACTCCCTCCCCACATCTCTTCATAGAAGAAATACCCCTCCATCCCCTTTGGTGTTAGCTTCGACTCTATGACTTTCTTTGACCAATGGAATGTGGGCAAAATGAGAATGTGCTCATTAAAGTTTAGGACTTTTATTTAACCTTTAGTATTTTATTTTATTATTAGTTTCAAGTATACAATACATTGGTTAGACATTTTTATAGTTTATAAAATGATCCCCCTAATTGCTCTTTCTCTCCTCTGGCTCTCTACCTAGCCATTACATTAATATTAACTGCATTCCCTATGCCATGATCCCCATCCTGTGACCATCTATCAACTACTAATTCGTACTTCTTTAACCTTTCACCCCTTTCTCCCAGCCCTCCCAAACCCCCTCTCCTCTGGCCATCACCAGGTTGTCCTCTATATTTGTGTCTGTTTTTTATTAGTTTTTTCTTTTTGTTCCTTAGATTCTACATATAAGTAAAATCATACACTATTTATCTTTCTCTGTCTAACTTATTTCACTCAGCATAATGACCTCTAGGTCCATCCACGTCATTGCAAATGGTAGGATTTCATTTTTTTTTTTAATGGCTGAGTAATATTCCATCATAGATATGAACCATAACTTTTTATCCAATCATCTGTTGTTGGGCATTTAGGTTGTTTCCATATCTTAGCTACTGTGAATAGAGCTGCAGTGAACATAGGGGTGCATGGATCTTTATGAATTATTGTTTTGGTTTTCTTTGGATAAATACCCAGAAGTGCAATTTTTAAGTTTTTGAGAAACCTCCAGGCTATTTTCCATAATGATTGTACCAATCTGCAATCCCACCAACAGTGTATTAGGGTTCCCTTTTCTCCACATCCTCGCCAACACTTGTTTTTTGATTTATTGATGATAGACATTCTGCCAAGTGTGAGCTGATAGCTCATCATGGTTTTAATTTGCATTTCTCTGATGATTAGTGACCTTGAACATCTTTTCATATGTCTATTGGCCATCCGTATTTCCTCTTTGGAGAAATATCTGTTCAGGTCTTCTGCCCATTTTTTAAATGGATCGTTTGTATTTTTGTTGTTGTTGAGTTGTATGAGTTCTTTATATATTTTAGGTATTAACCTCTTAACAGATGTATCATAAGCGAATATTTTCTCCCATTCAGTTGGTTGTCTTTTCATTTTGTTGATGATTTTCTTTGCATACAAAAATTTTTTAGTTTGATGTAGTCTCATTTGTTTATTTTTCCTTTTGTTTCCCTTGCCTGAGGAGATAATTTCAAAAAGAAATTACTAGTAGCAATATCAGAGAGATACTGCCTATGTTTTCTTCTAGAAGTTTTATGGTTTCAAGACTTACATTTAAGTCTTTAACCCATTTTTGAGTTTATTCAAGTATACAGTGTAAGAAGTTGGTCCAGCTTTTTTTTTTTTGCATATATCTGTCCAATTTTCCCAGCACCATTTATTAAAGAGACTGTCTTTATCCCATTGTATATTCTTGCTTCCTTTGTCATATATTAAATGTGAGTATAAACGTTGATTTATTTCTGGGCTCTCCATTCTGGTCCATTGATCAA
>NW_006434897.1:5021780-5074043 GCF_000325575.1 Pteropus alecto
TACCCATTCATTGTTTAGTATCATGTTATTTAGCCTCCATATGTTTGGTTTTTTTCCAGTTTTTTTCTTGTGGTTGATTTCTTATTTCATACCATTGTGGTCAGAGAAGATGGTTGATATGATTTCAATCTTCTTAAATTTAGTGAAACTTGATCTGTGTCCTAACATGTGGTCTATCCTGGAAATTGTTCCATGTGCACTTGAGAAGAATGTATATTTTGCTGCTTTGGGGTGAAATGTTCTGAAATTATCTATTAAATCCATCTGGTCTAGTGTGTCTTTTAGGTCCATTGTTTCCTTGTAGATTTTTTTTGTCTGGATTATCTGTCCATTAGTGTCAATGAGGTGTTAAAGTCTCTAGAGTTTAAAACTTAAAAAGGTATCACTTACCCCTCTGGCAGATTCTTACCTCCCCTAATAGGAAAGCATGCCCTAGGTAGCCACTGCCTCTTCAGTTTAGGCCCCAGAATGAAACTCATGGAACAGACCTGAACTTACCTCACAGCCTAAAGCAAAAACTGCCTATTGAACCATAGCCCCATCAGTGAAAAATAAATGTGAATTGTTGTATGTCACTGAGATTTTGTGGTTATTTTTCACACACACAAAAAGCTAAAACAGGACTATATACTAAGGTAAAAAATAACAGCAGGAGAAATACGTATCTGGTGGTTGGGGTGGGGGAGGGAAGGGTAGTGTAGATTATGATGGGTTGAAAGAGTAGTGTCTCGATTTTAAACATACTGAGTATGAGGTGCCTATGGGGCCTCAAATAGTGATGTATGAAGGGTAAATCTCCTGAACATATTTGAGAATTAAAGCCATGAAGAGGAATGGAACTTTTAGAGGAGAGACGACCTGTATGCCCCCTTCCCTTCATTTCCATATAACCTCTTACTCTTTTCTCTTTCAGAATGCTCCTGGGTTAATCACACAGATAAAATGTGCCCTGGGCTCATTTTACAGATAGAATCACAGGCTTCTTGAATCGTAGTCCCTGATTACATCAAGGGGGAGCAGCTGAGTCTTCTTTTTAGTCTTGCAGCTTTTTATGCCTATAGCCTAAGGACTGGGATATTTAACTGGAAAACAGCACTTGGCCATCCTAGATCCCTGTGCCCTGCCCCAGAGTGCGAGAGAAACCTGCTACTGCATATTCCTCTAGAATACCTCCAATAGATGTTTTTCCATGTTAATAGGTATGCAGGATCAAGTCATTCCACTCATACTTACTCAGTACCCATTGTCCTCCTTTTCCACCTACCTTACTGGCAACACTATTTCAATCTTCTTTGCTAAGTCTTAATTATTCTCCTAATTTCTAAACTCTAGAGTGTCCCAAGGCTCAATCTTTAGTCTTCTCTATGTTTGCTCACTTAATGAGCTCCTACAATCACATGACTTTAAATACTATTCATAACCTGATACCTCCAGTCTGGACCTCGTCCCTAAACTCCAGCTTCATCCACAGAACTTTCTACTTGATAGCTCCATTGAATGACCAATAGGCATCTCATAGTTAACATTTGGTCAAAAATAACTTCCTGATTGTTTGTGCCTAAACATGTTATACATGCAGTCTTCCTTCTTTTAGGTAATCTGCCCAATCATTAAGATTAAAAATCTCGTGGTCATCTGTGACTCCTGTTTTTCTTTCACACTTCACACACAATCCATCAAACAAATACCGTTTGCTCTACTTTCAAAATATATCTGGAATATGACCACTGCCATCACCTCTTGTCTAAATTACAGTAATAATCTCTCCCTGGGTTTGCCCTTGCTTCCTATAGTCCATTATCGACATAGTAGCAGAGTGATCCTTTTACGTAATAATCATGCCATTTCTCTACTTAAAACCCTCCAATGTTTTGTTTGTTTGTTTCTTTTACTCAGAATGAACTTAAAGTTACTACAAAGGAAACAGGCCCTATACACTCTAACTTCCTGCTACTTCTTCGATCCAATCTTGAACCCTGCCAAATCTGCCCAGTGGTAAAGAGCTAAATCATCTGACTCCTTAGGGTGGGCTTCATTCCTGTGAGTCCATTTTACTAAAATCCTCTCAGAAGTTTAATCACTTCTTAATGTGTTTATAGCATCAAATTGGCATCTAGTTTCCTAGAGGATTCATTGATAGGAATTACAAACCACTTATTATTGTGTTGTTATTATAATGATGAACTTATACACAAGTATTTTAACTGTGGATGGCTGAGAATAAAATGCTTCCAAGATGCTTAGTTCACATTTTGGTTCAGAGCCAGGGTCCTTGAAAAGGTGGATTGCTCCCATTTCTGTACATTAATCTCTCCCAGTTGATAGCATGCAAGGGAGTGAAATACAGTCAAAATTGTAGAATAAAAATATTTTAATAATTTCCCTCTAAGGGTGGACCCTTAACCTTGACTCAACTCTTGCCCACAGTCTTAGGTTGAACCTAGAAATATTAATTCTGAAAGGGGCAGAGTCCTAAACAATACTTACCACTGTTTCCATCAGTATTCTATATGGACAACAGAAGCAGGGTTACTATGAAATTAATAAAACTTAAGCTTCAAGGCCCCTCTCTTGTGTGGGCACCTCGAGCACTTGTTGCTAGCAGTTGTGGAGAGTTCCAGGTGGGAAAGGAAAGGCAGGTTGCAATCAGAAAGCATTTTTATGTAAACTTTTCTGATAAATTGCTTAAAGACATCTTAAAAGAGAGTAGACTGACTCTCCAAGTCTCCAGTGATTTATTGGGATTTTTAAATCCTAATTATTTACTTTATTATCTAATGTTGTATTTATATTTTCAAAGAGGCAATTCCCAACCCACCAGATTATAAAGTCAAGTCTACACAAAGCCTGCATCTACTTCAATGAATGGTCAATTCTTATGAATGTTTAGATGGTTTATCCAGTTGCTAAAGAATAAAAAATTGTCCAAGATAATCAGATTTCTTATATTTTATTTATAAAATATTATTTATTTTGGTATAATTTGAGGGTGTTAACTTTTATTAGCACTCAGATAAAGAAGAATATTAACTGTGAGAAGTATTAGCAATTCTACTGTAGTTGATATAATATTATACCTCCATAAGAGAGCAACTAAGTCATTCTCATTTGAAAAATGTGGTACTGCATGTTGCAGTTGAATGACTCTAGATTAAAAAGTAGTACAAATCCCATTTTCAAGAAGATTATGTGATTCATTATCCATATACTCAAATCTTTATTACCTTAGCATTATCAGAAAGTAATAAAGATCTAAAATAGTTTATAAGTGCTATTTGGTTAAGCATTTCAAAAAGAGATTGTTATTTATTCACTTATTAATAATACTATTATACAAAAGGTTTGTATTCTTATTGATTGCATCTTGTCTTCTGAAAAAGTTACCTATTAGGTACTGTATGTTTCTTTAAAATTATTGCCGGCTGTAAAAGTGGGCACACGCATGCCAGGGTGTGCGTTAGGCAGCTTTTACAATGCTCCTCGGGTGTGCTAGGCCTCTGGGGCATGGAGCCAAAAGTGAAGCTGCCATCATTCAACAGTATAAAATGCATACTGTGGTGTGTCATCGCAATTATTCCTTTTTATGGCTTTGAAAAAAAGGCTCCGCCTTCTCTTCAGTAATTTTAAACATTAACTTCCAGCTTTCAGAAATACTCAAAATGATTCAATTCTGTATTTTCAATGAACAAGATGTGGTGCATTAGAAACTAACTCCTCCTCACCATGCAAACATTTTCATACATTACAAATTCTAACTTGAAAAAAATGCACAAATTTGTGAGAGAAAAATTGTGGAAGAACTTTTTAAGAGTATGTATTTTCTGTTAAACTGGAAAAACAATATTTCCAAGGGTAAATATTTTTCTAAAAACTTAGGATTATCTTGGAATCTTTCCAAGACTTAATACATTAATGATTTTTATTTATAAAAAAAAAAATTTAAATGAATAAATTGCTTAATTGTCAGATTCTTTTTAAAATGAAGCCATTTCTTCTAACAAACTTAGCCTCTAATCGTTGAGGGAAAATAAAAGTAAATACATAAAAACATTAAAATCAGCAATCAGTTGTTTACTAGAACTTTAAAATTTACAAGTTAACACTCATTCTCAAATGTCTTTCAACCAAATTATAGAAACGTGCAACAAATTACATTTTGAATGAAAGGTACACACTGGAGTTGAAATTATAAAAGAAAGATGTGGTGACATTGATGGGAATCAGAGAGTGATTGGAATGGACAAATGCAGGTAGAGATGGCCTAGAACAGTTTTACAGAAATACTAACATTTCACAGAATTTTGATGAAGGAAAAGGATATTATGTAAGAATGAGAGATGAATATAATATTCCTAATAGAATTTATTATGGAAAAATATAATTGAGCGAGAAAGAATAAGTTTTATACTGTCTTAAAATGGTGAAGGCTACTTAGAAATCATTTGGTTCAATTTCTTGTATAAAGAAATCTGCTGGGTGGTTTTCAATCATCTCTTTTGAGAGAATCCTTTAAAACAGTCATCCAGTCTTCTCTTGAACACATACTGTGAAAACAAACAGACCTCATTATTTTGTGTGGCTTTCCCTTCTGCTGTTGAGCAACTGAATAGGTTGGTATTCCTAATGGGCTGAAACTTACTCTACTATAATTTATGCTCATCAGACTCTTTTTTCTGTTCCATAAAATAATACAAAGTTTACTTTTCCAAGGATTTGAAGTCACCTGTCAAACATTTCTGCATCCTTTCTTCCCCAATCTTCTCTTCGCTAGAGCAACAAAATCCCCGTTTGCAGAATAATTTTGCATTTGACGTTGTGTTTAGACCCCTTACCGTACTCTTTATATGCATCTTGCATTTATCCGTGTTCTTTTTTAAAGAGGAGCACCTAGAATTAGTCATAATTCTGCATGGTACAAGGGAGTTTTACTTTTGTTGACTTTATTGACCTAAGTAATATGCTATTAGAGTAGTCAACATTTACATTGGCTTTCCTAAGATCTTAGTTACATTATTGACTTAAATTGATCTTCCAGTCAGATAAAATGGTCAGGGCATTTTTAAGAAATAATTTATATGGTTAAGTTATGTCTTCTATGTCTTATTCATGTGTAATTTTTAAAATATAGTATAAGACTTTACGTTTAGGTCCATTGCATTGCATATATTTATTTAAACCCTTCATTGCAGCCTATAAATATTTTTATTTAGTCATCAATAGGTTAGCCAGACCACCAAGATTTATGTCACTTGTAATTATGACAGGCCTGTCTTTCATGTAATCAGATATGTGCATACATGGAGCGTGGACAAACAGATGTGTTTTTCCGTCTGGATTTTCTAATTATCCATGACTTTTGCAAGGTCACTTAACCTCTCTAAGCCTCCATAAAATGAGAAAAGTAATGCTTACTTTTGATGGAGTTATAGTGAGATTTAGATGTAATATTGTATATAAAGTGCTTAGGACAGTGCTTGGTATGTAATTTATATATTTTATGTATCATTATCTCCTGTAAGAGTGGGGTAGAGGAAGAAGCAAGAAGAGTAATAGTAAAAGAAGCAAATGTGTTTATCTGGCAAAATAAGAAAATTCAGAAACACTTGTAAATAAAAGCAGAGGGAATTGACTAGTATTGACTATTGACATATGTGAAGGTTCATTGGCAGCCATTTTATTTTTATGAATCAGTAATTAAAACTACTGGATTTTGAGTTTAATAACAGGATCAAAGTCATATTTGAAATTAATTACTGATTTATTTTATTGATAAGAAGTGAGGCCGGAGGCTAGACAGGCTATCTTCCTAAACTTTGATAAAATTTTAACTACCTAATAATATTAAGGACGGAGTGGAGATTTGAGCACACAGTATGATTTTCCTCAAGTCTGCATCATCTAGGAGTGATATCACAACCCAGATATCACAACCCAGAAAGCCTGGCACAGCCAAGAAGAAAAAAATAATCATCAATGCCAAGTTCAGCCCCAAGGAAGAAGTTGGGAGTTTAACTCTCTTCTTCTAAGAATATAATAGTAGTGAGCATTTACTGAGCACTTACTGGGTGCCATCATTTTAACAACTTCATGGTATAATCTCTCATAATCCTCATAACAATCTTCTGAAGTAGGTTTTACCAAATTTCTCCCATTTCACAGATGAGATTATTGAAACACTGAGAAGTTACAAAGCTTGCCTGAAGTCATGAAGCTAGCAAGTAATGGAGCCAGGATTTGAACTAAACAGTCTCACTTAGAGTCTATACTTTTAACTACTAAAATAAAGTTGCTTCTAGTCAAGATTTACTATTTTCTAAGGGTAAGCAATCTTTGATGCACCCAAGATCATTTTGGGAATAACACAAGGAGTGAAAAAAATTAATAAACAAATAAGCAACTGACAAAATCTTATAAATCATTCACAGCACTGATGTTGTAAGACATTACATCCCTCAGCGCCTCCAGTGTAAAGCTCCATACGAGAATATTTTTCTAAAATGTAGACTAGAGTTTTGCTTTTCTTAAGAAACTGCTAATTTGTGGAGGAAAAAGGGTACCCCAAAAAGGTATCATTTGAATTAAAAGAGATCATGTTAATTAAAATAGGATAAAGTAGGTCATTTTAGGAGACATTATAATGTAGTGGAAGAACATCGATTTGGAGACAGAGACCTGAGTTTGAGTCCCTGAATTCATGCTGCACACTCATTGGCTGAAAGGTCTCTGGCAAATTTAAGTTATAGCATTATTGTAAAAATTAAATGAGATAATATATGTAAAAATACTTTGTAAACCACTCTATTTTAGTTATATTGTCTTATAATCAAACTGGAATTTTCTATTACATGTAAGATAATTTATTTGAGGAAGAAATCTTAATTCTTCACCAGAATTTTATGTTGCTTAAAAATAATATAAACCTACTCATCTTTAAAGAGTTTAAATTAAATCTTTCTTTACAAGAACCATGAGTTGTAGTTCCATTTTACACTGGAGGAAAATAGAACACTATGACAAGGAAAGAGCAAATAAGTTGTTAAGATCTATAAGGGATAACAAGGCCATACGCAAATCATTTTCAAACCTGGAGCTCTAGGCTGCCTACATCTTTACTGTGAAGTAAAACTACACCATTGCCTTAACAACTCACTGTTTTTTTTCTGCTGTTTCTCAAAATCTCTACCCTGAACCCACCCTAAAATGTAAGGATTGAAATAAAGAAAAGGAAGCTATATCTGTTATTCAATAAAGATCAATATTGAGTGAGAGATATTAATTGGAAACAGCATCATCATTGATTTAGACCCCAAGCCACATTCATTGTGTATGCATTTTTATTGCTGATCCATGGGAGAGAGGGGTTACAGAATTTAGTTTCCTCTTCTTTAACTGAGTGTTGCTCAGTTTTTCTGCCAGTGTTGTAAGAACGTTGCTAAAAGACACAAAAGCTCACAGAGGTGTCAAACAGCAGAGATGAGAGACTGAGCTTTCCCTCATCCGTGAAAGAGTCAATTAAAGAACAAAGACAGCTCTTGGATTTTAAGATCACCAGTCCAAGTTGTTCCAGAATGCACATGTGTATTTCAAATTCAGTCTTCTTATATTTCTTCTTTATCTCGAGAAAATGTAGTTATGTGGTGTTTTTGTGCTTTTAAGAGCACAATTATAAAAAAGCATTCGGCCTTTTCTTATATTTTGTAACCACGTGTGCTTGTTTAATCTTGTCCCCATAAGGACTATCCTGAGATTAAACAACAACCAGCATCAGGAAAACTTTAAAGATATTCCTCCAGTGCTTAACCATCATTTCAATATTCTGAATTTTAAATATTCTATGCTTTTTCTTTCTTTCTGATAATGATTTCTTATGTGCTCAGGCACAGAGGGAGCTGAGAAGGAAGGGAGGATAGGAACAAAGCCTCAGTCAAGAGCTCTTTCATTCTTGGTTAGATTAAAGATGACTTCAACATCTTATGTAAAGTGCATGCTGTAAACTAATCTTCATTTCTGCAATTTAGATAAGATTATTTCAATAGACGTCAGTTTCAGTATTGGATTTGCTCTTTCTTGTACTGATATTCTTTTTGGCCAATGATCTATGTGACTGTCATTTGACATAAATTTACCATATCTGAGTTCTATCTTGTGGTTTTGTGCCAGGAGCAAAACTCTATTTGTGTTTTTTGTATCAGTAGATGAACTTTAAAGGTGTGTCTGTTGACTTTTTTGAAGATCAACAAAGTGCAGCAATGTTCTTTGGGTCAGTTCACAAAATCCTAACTGGGCACATGTGATGTGTGCGAACTGTCTTTAAAGACATACATTTTTGTTAATTTCATATTCATATCTATTTTCTTAAATTTATATGTTAATTTTAAACAATATAATTTACTGGACTATCATTATATGTCAAAATAATGTGACCCAATATTTAAATTGCTACAAAGATAAATTCCATTTTAATTTAAAAGACATGTCAGAAATGATATATTTTTATATTATGTAAGCCAAGATTACTTCATATACTATTTATTTCATCATATATATTTTATATATGATGTATGTATAATAATATCTATTATACCTGAAGCAGAAAACATGTATATCATTTAAATAAATATTTATAAAAATTTGACTAAAAGAAAGCTTTTGAAACAAAGGATTAGTAACAAAAACAGGTTTTACTGAGATCTTAGCTAGTCAATAAAGCCCAACAAAAGATATTACCTATTAATAGAACCAAATCCCTACAATAGAGTTCAGGAGTGAACTTGGGATTCATTCTAGGTTTAATTACAAAGACAGAAATGACTAGAGTGTAATGAATGTAAATTAAAGCCCAAATATTGAGATTAAAAATGGAGGCTACTAATATTCCTAGGCAGATCTGATTTAGAAGATATGAAACTTAAATGAAAAATGAATGACAATGTAAATGGAATGTCTCCTGTGTTGTAAAGAATCTACAATTTAGTGTTTAAAACCATATGCTGCAATAGTAGTTGCTCGTGGCTTTACTGAAATTATGTGTATGTGAATCTGAGATAAGGTGTTTGGGAGTACATATAACTCTTTTTTATCTGCTATAGTAATATCTAAAAGCTAGAAAACTGTCATCATAAAATTGAATTCTCATGAAAAGTTCTTTTTAAAATGACCTATTTTTAAAAGTTAAAGTTAGGTAATAGCCTGATCATATTAACAGAGGCATCAGAAGAAGAAAATAATTTAAGAATCTTTCTACCTATGTTCTAGATCTCATCTCATCTTTTCAGAGAACAGTTTTTCAGAGATCCACCCATTATTATCTCTTCCCTCAAATTTCACATCTAAAAACTAAATAAAGAGATGAAAAACCCTTCTACATTCTTGTTCTCTATATATTACCCTGGTTCTCATCCACATCTAAGTCTTAATATTTATAACTTTTGTGTACCTCTACTTCACTTCTCAAACCAATGCAATTTGACTTTCACCTTATCACTGCACAGAAAGTTCACTTGAAGGTCAAGGTAACCTCCTAAAAGAGGAAGTTAATGGATACTGTTAATCCTTAAATTCCTTGACCTCCCAACAGCTATTAGAACTCTCTCTTTCTAGGTTTCCATGCCACCAATACTCTCTTTGGTTTTCTTCATCTACTGCAGCAACTTTTTTATTCCTCTGATAATCTTCTCATCACATGCAATCAATCCATTCTTCCTGGGCAACCTCATTTATATCAGTAACTTTATTTATCATCCAGATGCTAATGATTCCCACTTCTGTAATTCCACTTTAACCTCTGGGCTTCAAAGTTATAATACTTTCATAATAATTTCAGGACTTCTTCATGTGAATGATATGGACTTCTCTAGCTGAACTCATTCAAATTCATCGTTTGTCCTCAGTTTCCTTCAAAGTTTTTTGATTTCTGTCCCCAATTTCTGTTAATGGTTCACTTCATTACAATGTCTTAAGTCAGAAAATTGTTAGTGATCCTTGATTCTCTTCTCTCTCTAAAATTATTATTCATTAGATTGCTAAAACCTTAGTAATTCTATTGACAATCTAGCCTTGATTTGTCCGGCACCATTGTCAACACCACAGTCTATACTATTACTATTTATTGTGAGGAAAATTGCTATTGCCACTGAACTGGCCTATTTTCTCTTTCTCTTCATGCTCCTATCTATCCCTACATAATGATAGTTATTTTCATTAAAAAAAAAAAAAAAAGTGGACAAACCGGTTTCAAGCTCTCCTGCCACAAAACCTACAAGGGTACAAGGGGACATCCAATTTGTCTTCTTGTCACATAAATGCTTTTTAATGAATTAGAGGCTTGCCTTTCTGGCCTCATTTTTTTTTAATCTCTCCATGTTTTCATTCTATTCTTTTACGACTCTAAAATATTCTCCATTTTCAAAATGACCACTAGCAGCTCTGGATTATAAAGTTTTTAATTACGATCTCAGAGAAAAGAAGATCCTTCTTTCTCATTTTCTCGGCAAAGTCTTGGAGAAATTCAGAGTGGCTCTCCTTGTGTCACTTGATTGTTGAACTAATCCCCGTGGCCAAGGGAATGCACTGCTCTCATTAGACAGGCTAGATCATGTACCCACCTTTGTGGGGAGAAGTCTGTTCCACCAAAACTTCATAGACTAGCTCCCTCACAAGAAAGAGGAGTCCTGTTACCAGAAGCATGGGAAGAAAATGGCTGCAGTGGTACTGCCATAAGAGAAAAGAAAGGATGGGGAGGCCACATCAGGTACCTTCTGAAAGCACAAGATAGCTTCTTAGCACTGCATCACCATTCTCCCTTTCACCTAAACGGGCATTCAACTACGAATAGGGAGCAAATTCCAATCTTAATAATTATTTTCTCTCCAAAAATCAGCATTTTCACCTAAGGAATATCATGGTGAGTAAAACTATATTGCAAAATCCTGTCTTTAATTTTAGGTGTTTTCTCTCAGACTCATTTTTTCCATGCTTTAGGTGGAAGTGGAGTGCATTTCAGAGTCAGGTGGAAATCAATCACAATCGGCTTCAGTCTTCCGTTCCCTTCTCTTCTTTAACCTTCTATCCCTTCTCCACTACCACCCCCAAAAAAGAACAAGAAAAGAGTTAAATCAGATGGTATTTAGATTCAGATTAAACAAATATTATTGAGTACTTATCATGTACCATATGCGAAATCTCAAAAGTATGAATCGTGTATTACAGTTGGACCACAGATGCTGTCCAGGTGATGTATTAGTTCATCAGACCAGGAAAAAAAAGAGTTCTGAGATGTGCTTTGGCAGCTCAGAAGTGCAAAACAGTTGTTTATGATATTCAGATAAATAAAATGTTTGAGTTTGGGTTTATTTAAAATCTGCGTGCCTGTGAAGAGCGCACAGCTTGTGTGACCTGTTCCTCCTTTTTTCTTGCCCCTGCCTTACTGTGCTCTCCATTCCTCTTTACTCTTTTCCTTCTCCCCCACCACCCCAAGCCCTTCTCAATTTCATGGGAAAGCGAAATAGCATAGTCTACCCTTGATTTTCTTATAATTGTTAAAGCTTTCTTTCCAACTCTTTTTAAAACCTTCTTGTGGACTCTTCTTTAATTATAGAGAAATTTCCCTATTTCCTCGAATATTTTTGCAGAACGACTTGACTGCAATATAACGGCATTGAGGACATGTTTTACACTGCATCTTTCTCTAGTAGAAGAAACTTGTTTTCTCATCTTCCATGAGCAAAAGGACCAGGAAGTGTTTTTCCTTCTCCTCATTCTCCATTGCACATATCATAGCATTACTGCATCATCCTTATGCAGTAAGGTTCATGATACATAGTGGTTAAAATAAAAAGCTCTGAAGCCAGACTACCTGAGTTGAAATCCTAACACTGGCACTTACTAGCTATGTAGTGACTTCAAGCAAATGATAATCACGACTTATACATCTATGTTAATAACTCATGCAAACACTCAGTTAGTGCCTAGATCTCCACAATTTCAACGACCTTAATTTCCATTTATTCCCAGTATTAATCCTGAATCTTGTCAGCTCTGCTTCTCCTCAAAAAATTGAAACTCCAAATACCCAACTTTTATGTCTTTATACCTACTACCTGCTCTTATACAATGAAAGACCTTTGTTCTTACCATTTTCTCTAGTTTTTCAGTCCCTTCCTAGCCTCTTAGCCATCCCTGCATGATTTGAAACTTCTGTTTGATCATTAAAAAGTTGTTCCACTAATCACATTGATCTTCTGGGAATTTTTCAAGAAGATAAAACTTCAGTTATAATATTAACCCTATTTTACATTCATTTATTTTTTTCCCAAGCTTGTACTTTATCTCCAGGACTATAAACTTAAATCAGTGGAAGAAGCTGAAATGCATTTCTAGTGGAAAGGAAGTAAAACTGGAAAAGGAAATCCTTTAGCTTACCCATCAAGTATTTATTCAGTAAACAGTAAGAGAGTATAAAAGCTGCCAGGACCATATTAGTAACATTAGGCAGTAAGGAAATGAAGACTTGGAAAATTAAAAAAACAAAAAATGTCATTTATAACCATCACAGACTCAATTTAAATAAAAAGTCAGTGAATTATTAATTGGTGTCATTATGTTAATTGTGCCAATATTTGACAGCAGAAGGTGAGATGAATCATAGAAATTTTTAGGAAAATAAAAGTTAAATAACCCTTGTGGCACATTTATTGCATTTGGACTCAATAGTCTCATTATCAAAGAAATTATTCTAAGGTACTATTTTAAGTGCTCTTTTAAAGACTAGGCATGTAGTCTAAAAGAAAAAAATACTATATTATTATTTTAGTTAAAAGTGAAAATTTTCAAAAGGAAGCTTTTTTGAGCTTCTGTTTTCATCAGAATAGAAATCATGATCTTTGCTATGAATTCTATATCACTAAAAGGTATTTTAAAAAATATTTTTGTAACTGTAGTTCTATAAAATAGTACAAACAAGATCAATATTTTTGATCAAGTTTTTCATGTTAGTGAGTTTCATGGTCACAGCTATATGAGGTTGTATGTGAGATATATATATGTATATATATATGTATAATTTTAACTAGCTCATTTTTCATGAAGTTGGATGAGAAAAGTTTCCTGTGAATTCTCAGTAGCTATGGGCTTCTTTTATCAGGGTTCTGACAACCAACCATAGTTTAATACAATCTTGTTTACATATAATTTTCGATATGTATAAGAATATGAAGCTAGATCTGTAAAATACCATGTTTGTTTTCAACCTCTGTTGGGGTAAAATGACAGAAAACTTGGGTCAAGCCTGGTCTTCCAGTGTCAAATTGTTCCTAAACAAATTGCTGCTTCAAAGTATGGGTCCTCATCTACTTTTTCTTCCACCAAATTGCATTACATGTTGCAAACAAGTTGGCACAACCATATTCAGATCCTTATCTCTAAAGTTCACTTCTGAAGTTTAAGAATTATAGTAAAAATGTGCCTTTGCAGAAAAAATATTAATAAGTGTATTGATTATCCAGATAATTATTTTGAGAATTTATTTTAGTAATAGAAACTTAGTCATTGTACTAATAATAAAACTACCCCCTAAATAAGACCATATTTCTCTAATGTTCCCATTTTGGGGTATACTGAAGATGTAATGCAGCTCTATTATATGCATATGGACTAAAGCATTTCTATTAATTGTATGCTATTAAGTTCTCTGTGACTCACTTTTCCATCCAAAAAGTAGAATGTTGTGCATGTTTTTCATGGACCTGCAGTTATGGTAATAAGAATCGATATTTGTAAACCCAAATTCTAAAGAAGAACTTGTAATATAAGTTGAAGGTTTGTTGTTTATCACACAAAATTGACAATATTTCCTACCATTTCCAAGCTGGTTATGTGAAAGCTAAAAAAACTTCAAAATCTATAAACAAATTGTAGAAATTTGTCTTGACAATCATATAGCGATTAGCGCTGATTTAAAACATAAAGATAATATAAACTATAGATTTAAATTCTGGGACAAATCAATAAAATTTCCTGAGATCTAAAAATTTACTGGGCATCTACTATGTCCAAGGGAAGCATTGTTCTGGGCTGTCCTTAGGTAACTTACAGTCTAGTTGAATAAATGAGAATATCGAATGCTTTAAGGGAATAGACATAGTTTGAGCAAGCCATAAATAAAAAAAAAGTCTTCCTGTTGGCTGTCACGAAAAGAAACATAAAATAATGCCTATCAGAAATGGTACTGGGTATGAGTTAGAATTATCTTTAAGTGTTAAATCTTGGAAGTTGGGGTTATGTTTTTAAGTACCCACCCCCCAGAAGTTAGAGACACTAACCAGAAACATTCAGCTAATAGATTCAATGATGAGAGATTACATTCTACTTAACATATTTTCAAGTGACATTTAAAATTACTATCCTGCCAACCTTGCTGAATATTAAGGTAATTGAAAACTGTTCAAAAGGTAAAAGAAAAAAAATTCTCCTTTTCCACTTACTTAACTGGAGTTTTAGATTGCACTTGAATGATCGCACACTGGGATACTATCATAAGGTACAAATGTTGACAAATAAATGAGGGTTAAAAACCCACACAATGACAATAAAACAAAGAAATTTATTTTTTCATTCAATTGTAATTTTGGCATTGTTGCTTATTTGATTCTTGGAAACTAGGGCAAGATTTATGACTACCAAGCAATTTACCTGGCTTTTGAAATTAACCTGAACTTTCACATTACTCTCAGATGTAATTATTTTCTTAAAATCAACCATAATACAGCTATTTTTATTTTCAGATTGAAATTGGGCTGTAGATAAATGTATGTGAATCTCTAGTGTTGATACAGGTAAATCTTATTCTTGGCCTTCAAATGGTGAATTTTGAGTAAATTATAATAAATAGCACAAATTAAATCTTATAATAGTTTCCTGGTGACATATTTCAATACGTGGTATATATAGCTCAGCTGTGTTATACTGCTTGTTTACACTAATAAAACTCACACTTGCTAGGGAATAATAATCATATTATCTGTTGATATTTCTAGTCACCGTGCTTTCTCCTCTTGCCTCTCTCTTCCTCCCTCTCTTTAAAGACTGTGTTTTAGAGCAATAAAAGGGTTATACTAAGAATGAGAGTCTCAGATATTGTTCTGGGCTTTTACAACTAAATAGCTCTTGCTTAGATTACCAAGAGGGTTGGGTTGTAGTCAAATCATGTATAGTCAATTCACTTAATATTTTTCTTCCTTGATATTGGTTAGTTTCTATCTACTGAAAGCAAAGCAGAAACTTGCCTATATTTTCAGCTATTTGGAATCTTCACTAGGAAAGTTTCGCAATAACTTGGTTTTACTTAAACTCTATGTGCTATAACATTGGAGTGGAGAAACACTTTTAACCCTAAAGAAATTTCAGGAATGACTTTATGATCTGACAGTAACATAAATAAGTATATTTTGAAAAAAAATGGAAATGTCTTAATTGTAAAGAGAGTCAATGTATTTTCTTTAAAGTTTCTGATGAGGTATGGCTCCCTGGTTTCATTAGAAAGGGAGTGGGAATCAAAGGAGGTTGACAGTTGGTTGATGTGTATGTCTAGCTACTAAATCATTGCATTCATGCAAAGACCTCCTATGTGCTCCCATTAAATCCCATTCAGCTCATGTGGTAATATATGTACTGTAGCCTATGGCTGTATTATCTCTGGTTTTTATTCTCCCCGTTAAATTCTCACAAACTCACATAGTCTTCTAGGCTTTCTTTTAAAGTTGTATATTTAATAAAGATAGCTCTCAAAAAACAAATGTTGAGAAAAAAATAAAGCTGTAGAAATATATTTACAGTGTTTTGTCATACTATACATATATATGTATTTACATAAAATTATATTTTAAAATACAGACCAAACTCATGATAATAGTTGTCTCTGTGGAAGATTCAAGGGTAGTAAGACTGAGGCTACTGGCCAAAGAGGAGTTCAACATAATCTGTAAAGTTTTGTTTTGTTTTGTTTTGTTTTTAAAGGCATAAAATTTCTATTGATTTGTAAAGGGGCTGGAGCGTTACAGTATCCTTTGAATTTCTCTGTATTCCTTGAAATATAATGAATAAGCAGTAGTGATAGAGTAGTGGTTAAGTATACAGGATCTCAAAACAGATTGCCTGTATTTAAACCTACCGCTTACTACATGACCAGAGGCAAGTCACTGCCTTCCAGTGCCTCAGTTTTTTAATCTGTAAAATGGTATTAAATATAAATAGTACCTACAATATTGGCTTGTTGTGAGAAGTAAATGAAGTAATACATGAAAAGTGTTTAGAACAAGGCTTGTTACATAGCAAGTTTTCAATAAATTATAACTAGTGATTTTCTAATATCTCAAGTTTTCTATAGTATTGTGTAGGTCTTTCTTAAAAGAACTTTTATGAAATAGACTTATTGCTAGATAAATATTAAAGCAATGTGTATATAAAACAATTATAAACACATTTAATGAAGCTACAGAACTGGAACTTCAGTAAAATGTTTCCACGTTTGATTCAAAGTATTAGGAGGCCACTTGCTTCCAACTCACAATTCTACTACTCTGTGACCCTCAGTAATTCAACTGTCTGCTCGCTCGCTCGCTCGCGCTCTCTCTCTCTCTCTCTCTCTCTCTCTCTCTCTCTTTACATCTTTCTTTTTGGTTCTGAATCTACATAGTATGACCCAAATAATTTTGAGCACAAACACAGCACATATGCATTTCTTCTTTTGGCAACAGTAGCTTTAGTATTAACTGAAAGGCAGGGTGGATAATGTGACACCCGCTTTACTTTCAGCAGACTTGTTAATATTAGCTCTGAATTTTTCATGACGGCTTCGGTAACCTGTAGCCTAGAGCTGAAGCTCTGGGGGTTTCCACCACAAAGAGGTGGATCAGCTGAGCTCTCACTTCCCATCTGGCACTGGGTGACAGGGACAGTCAGGGGGGCTGCAGGAAACCTGAAGAAGAAGAAAGCTGATGTGGGACACCCATTGTAGTGCATAAAAGGCTAAACATGCGCTGTTGTATGGCTGTATCTCTGAGACACTTGTTTATCACTGGCTTCAGAATATACTTAGCCAATGTGTCTAACATTAGAGTCACGAGAACAGCTGCCGCTCGTGTAAGTAATACCCTATACACAGTGGCATCCTGATTTGCCAAACCAGATTCAGGACCTCTCGACAGTGAATGTTTTATGCTGCCTGGCATGCTTCTTATTTACCCACACAGGCAGGCGTACACGTGCAAGCACACACGCAGACACACATGATCGCGATTCGGAGCTGTTTGAAATTGTAAACCATTTTAGCTAAGTCCCCAAAAAAGGTAAGTGATCTCAAAGTTTTCACAAAAGCTAAAGTATTTTATGTCTGAAAGTCAAAAACTGAATGTTACGCGGGAGGGGTGGGATGCTCAAATATATTCACATGTGAAAAGTCAAAAATAGTAAAAAAAAAAAAAAAAAAAAAAGATAAAATTTAAGCACTTCCCTTTCCTGAGTCTTATGGTTCTATCATTTTTTTTTTTTTTACTGAGATATGTAGTTTCTCTCTTATTTGTAGGAAGTTGGATCACTACATTCTTAGTGTTGTTTTTAATAACTGTAACAATTGAGATTTGCTTTAGACACACCCAAGCTACAGTTCTTAGAAGGCGGGAGTATTTACAAGTATGCCAGGAGGAAAGCGTTCTCTTAATTGCAATATTTTAAAGGCTTGAAATAGTCACACCCTTTGTTTCTGTTCTATCAAGAAGTTAAGAAAATAATGTTTGGTTTGAACTTGGAAAAAAGTAATTTTGTAGGGTTATAACACTCTAGCCCTGAATGAGAAACAATGAAAAGGAGTAAATATATACATTGCTGCTACGATTTTTAAAAAAATTCTTCAACAACAGAAAGAACCAGATCAACTTTCTGAACTAATTCTAACTTTCATTTTCTTATTTGTCTCACTATTTTCATTCTGCACTCCAATATTTCTCTAACTTTGAAATTTCGTTGGTGCTTTTTTGATGTGTAAGGGATGTCAGCTTTAAAAAGGACATTAACATTTACTAATGTTCTCATTTTTTAAAAGATCTAACTGAAGCTTGACTTCCAATATAAAAATTGTATTAAAATAGTATATCAAGGAGTATGTTTACAGAAAAGTGATAATAATCAAAGAGTCATACAGATTTATTGCAACAAAATAGTTAAAATATTAAGCAATTTACTTTAACTACAATCATGATCTGAATATACTTGGATGATATTCTCCAACTATAGAGTGACTTGGATGAAACCTATATAAGAGTGTCCTCATGTTTATTTGTACATAGACCAGTATGTTCCTAATCTTGCAAAAGGATTAGGATTGACAATTCTATAAACTGAAGAGTTTTCGCTCTGTTTTTAAAATTATTTTACTACAAAAAAATAATAAAAGTTTTAATCATTTAAACCAATCTATGTTTTGTATAGCAAATGCAGAATCGAAGATTATAATTTTAGCTCTTAAACAAAAATTAGACTTTCTTGGTCATTATCCCTTCATGTTTGTTTATCTTTGCTAAATAACTTCCAAATTTAGTGGCTTCAGACAGCCAGTTTATTTTGCTCATGGTTTTGTGGGTCAGAAATTCTCTAAGGGTTGGCTGGTCATTTCTCATTTGGGGTCTCTCATTGAGTTGCGATCAGATGTAGGTGGGGCTGCAGTTATCAAGGCTCACCTGGGCTGGACATCTAAGATGGCTCTCTCTCATGGCTGGCACTTGATGTTGGCTATCAACTGGGATCTCAGTTGCATTGTCAACCTGAATGCCTATGCAAGGTCTCCTGAGCACAGCTTCAGCTTCCTCACGGCAAGGAGGCCTCAGGATAGTTGGACTTCTTACATGGCAACTCACAGTTCTAAGCATAAATGTGTTCCAGTGACAAAGGTAAAGGTTGCCTTGGAATTCACACAATGCCTCTTTGGCTGAATTGCTTTGGTTGTAAGTCTTAAGGCCAGCCCAGATTCAAGGAGAGGAGATAGAGAGACCACTTCTTGATGGGAAGAGTGTAAGAGATTTGTGGGCATATGTTAAAAATACCACACTACCCTCTGTATGATGTAATACACAGATCATTTGAGCAACAATATGGAGATCCTAGCTTTTTGCCATGAGCTTTATCTATCAATAGAATATCATTTCAGTCAGAGCTCAAATCACCTCAAACACCACGTAGTAGCTGTGATAAGTTGCATTTTCCAAAAATGACCATAACAATATTTCTGGTCCTACTTGCTCTTTCAGAATCTTGCCATTCCCCATCGGGAGACAGAATCTCTTTCTCCTTGCCTTGAAATCAGACAGGTTTTTGTGATGGCTTTGACAAATAGAATGTGGCAAAAGTGATGCTGCGTGATTTCCAAGGCTGGTTCACAAAAGGTGATATGGTTTCTACCTGAGCTTCTCTCTTGGGAATGCTCACCCTTGGAACCTATTCACCATATGGTGAGGAAGCCCAAACCATCTGTGCAAGGTATTCCAGCTGAAAATCTCAGCTGAGGTCTCAGTCCACAGGCAACATCAACTGTAAGACTTGATATGACTTCAGCCCCAGCATTTGAGCCACTCTACATGATGTAGAGACAAGGTATCTCTTCCAAGCCTTTCTCCGATTGAGATTTATAAGCAAATTAATGTTTAGGAATGATTTTTATACAGCAATAGATAAACAGAATGAGTGACTAACCTCTAACCCAATGGGTAGTGTTGCATTTTAAACAACAAAAGAAAGGTCTAATTTGCAAATTAATCTTTTTTAAATCTCAATAAGGCAGAAAATGCATTTCAAGGATTTCTTGGTGTCAGTAGAAATGAAGGCAGAAGGGAATAGTATCAACTCATAGATCTCTAGTCTTCAATTACTAAAGAATTCTAGTGTGGTGAATTTAGTAGTTTTGAAACTCTATGACACCAAAGATAGCTTTTTAAAGCAGATTAATCAGAAACATGATGTTACATACCCAGTTAACCTGAAAGTTTTTCTTTGAGAAAATGTGTGTACAAGATGCAGCTACAGATAACCAATCCATTTATTCACTCGATAAACATTTTTTTAATTTTTATTATGTCAGGCATTATTCTATGTGCAAGAATATAGCAGTGAACAAAACAGACATTAATCTTTTTATGGAGTTTATATTCTGGGAAATGAGTAGATGATGAACAAATAATAAACAAATACATAAATGAAATTTATAAAATATCAGTTGGTGATAAATAGAGGAAAATTCCAGAGAAGAAAGATAGCAAGCATGGGGCTGGATGAAGAGAGAATCACATACAAGACGGGCAGGGAAAACCTCACTGAGGTAATGAAATTTATCACAAAAACATAAATGAGTCAGTAAAGAATTTCTGAGCAGAGGGACCAGAAAGTGCAGAGGCCCCAAAGCAGCAGTATGGTAGTATACTCTAATTAAAGCAAGAAGGCCCTGTGTTGGAGCTTAAGCAAAGGAGGCCATAGTAAGAGGAAGGAAGTAGAGAGGGAGTATTTGAGCCTCCTAAGCAATTATAAAAATTTACTCTGCATGAGAACTGAATCTTTTGGAAAAGTTTGAGCAAAAGAATGACATGGTATAACTCAGATATAAAGATTCTTTCTGACTACTGTGATAAGATTATAGAGTGGAATAATCAGGCAAATTAAAATAGTTGCTTGAACAAAGATAATAATAATGAGACAGTGGTAGAAGTGATTGAAACAGCATATATTTTGATGGTGAACACCAACAGATTTACTGATGGATTAAATTGGATTGGATCGGATTGGATATGGGGTATGAGAGAAGGAAGGGAGTCAGGGATGACTCAAAACTTTTAAAGTGAGCTGCTAGAAGAATGAAGGTGCCATTTAATCAGAGGGTGAGTACTATGGGAGAAGACGCTTTCCAGGGAAGATCAGGAATTCTTTTGACACGTAAAGTTTGAGATGTCTACAAGACATCCAGTTAAATACTAATTATCACAGTCTGGAGTTAGTAGAAACAAGAAATTATCAATTTGGAAGTTTTCTGTGTTTAGACAGTTTGTCAGAATGGAAAAGTTAATCAAGAAGTCTTAGGCTTTTTCTGTGAACTGATGTAAACAGTCATAAAGAGTAGACTGATACTAACCCTAGTCCATTATTTCACAGATTAGATATACCTGCAAAAAAAATTCCTTATCCCCATGGAGGATTAAGAGATAATACAACTGACTTATTAGTGTTGATTTATTCTTTGAATTGCTAACTCCACAGCATAACCCATTTACGAAATGGCATCTATATCTAGTTTTTTCTTTGCACAATTTAGTGTTGTGGAAACAATAAGTTGTTGTTAACACAATTCAGTTGAAGAAAATCTTGCTCGAATATAGTTTGTTTTCCGCCTAACTCTCTAATAACATATTTTTCCTTGGTAAGTGTTGTTACCTACCACAAATAACATGCCCTGACAGAAAGAAATAAAGAGAGAGAGAGAGACAGAGAGAGAGAGAGAGAGAGAGAGAGAGAGAGAGAGAGAGAGAGAGATTCAACATGCTAAGGAAAATGAAGTAAAATATTAGGGTTTTTTTTTTCCTTTAGAATAAGTTCTACTCTCAAAGGAAGGAAGGAAGGAAGGAAGGAAGGAAGGAAGGAAGGAAGGAAGGAAGGAAGGAAGAAAAAGAAATTGCGGGTTATCGGAGCGAGCCAATGAATTTGCTCCTTAGAATATACTTAAAGATAGCACATTACAATTGAAAATGCTATCAGTTTGGCCTGATGCTTAGATTACCTTCAACTTGCACACACAATTGCAAATGTTGCAATTTGAGACACATTTCTTAGACTCAACAGTGTAAATTAAATCAGATTATCTAAATGTAAATTATCTGAGGGCCCAATATACAGAAAATACAAGACTGAAAGTCTCATTATGGTAGAATTTCTGCATAGGAATTCTGCATCAGCCAACATTTACAAAAGAGACTGTCAAAGTTTAAGAGCTGGGAATTGCCAAGGATATCAGTCTCTTGACTGCTTTCCAACCAGTGAAAAAAGTACAAGTTGAAGGATAGTATTTTTAAACACTACAGAGCTAAGAATTGATAATTTTTTAAAGAACGTTTATTGCTAATATATAGTCTCCTAGCTTTCTCATTGTGTTTGTAAAGTTTTTCGAGTATGGGTTTAGACCTCAGGACTGGGGGGAGGGGAGAAGTGCACATGGACAAGTCAAGGTCATCATTAACATTTAACACCCTGAAAGAAAGACTGAGATTCACCTATTCACCCTTCCCTCTCCATTTAGCCCCAGTGGAGCTCAAGAGGGCAAGGAATTAAATTTATTCCAGACGGCCTGCGGTTTTAGCTACTGTGAGTGACAGACTGGTGTTGGAAGCAGCTATGAAAGAGTATGCCAATCTGAGCCTGCACTCCATCAACACAAGGGAAATGCATGAAAATCAAATACACATAAATTTAAAACCCACAAGTTCATGGTAGTGTGACTGAAAAGTTTAAGGTTAAAATATTAATTTTTATATTCTTATCTGAAAGGTTCAAAATTTGAATTTGCAAAAATATTTGACATTTTGCTGTACCAAGTTCTTAAGAAATACTTTAGAAAAAAGTAAATATGTATCTGTTTATTTTGTCATGCATAAGGCATAAAGCTATGTTACAAGTCTATTTAATTATGGTATGGCTTTGTACGTGAGATGCCACAGCATTATAATAAAAGCCACCAGATGTCACTGTTACAGATTATATTCAAGCATATGATAATCTAAAAATATATATAAGCTTTTCATTACTCAGTTTGAAGAAATTCTGGGTTATAATTTTGCCATCAAGAAAATATTACAAATGGACTTTCTTAACTTGTTGGGAATTTTTTCTCTTAAGTTTTACCCTCTCTTTAATTCTTTTTGCTTATGTTTTACAGTGGCTCTAAATATAATTAGGGATCAGGAGATTTTCTCAACAGGAAGTTTACTATACATGAGTTGCTGTCAGAGTTTTCCTTTAAAGACTTTATATACAAATAGGACAATTTCTTACCTCTCAGAGAAGTTTAAAGGTAGACTGGTGTGAAGGTGGCCCAATAATTCCACAGTTCTCTGATTCTTTGATTTCAGCAGGTAGATACCTGGGCATAGTGGAGATGATTATTAAGTTTGGCACATAAATGAGTAGAAGTTCCTCATCCCACAACATTCACTGTTACATATCAAGGATCAAAGATGAATTGCTACTATTTGAGCGAAATTATGTATCTTATATAAAGGGTATGTTTCCCTTTTAACAGTAGCCTCCTGTAGACAACAGTTCTACCTACTTAGTCTAAATGAAACAAAGAATTTAATAATAAGAATTTCTATCTAGCAAGCAGATTAATGAGACAGATTTTGGAGTATACTGGAGTTTGTGACATCTGGCAATTTGTACCCCATATGGGAAAATTTACACCATGTACACACACAGGTTTATTTAATGATATGATTGTGATATGTGCTAAACCCAGGATGATTGATTAAAATAAGGATTCCACAGGACCTCAAATGCAGTATCATTTTAAGAAACTGGTTGTTTGTTTGTTTGTTTGTTTTGTTCTGTTTTAGAAAGGACTGTATAGATAGATAAAAAAGGGATTTCATGACTTTATAAGTACTAGTTAAATCCCACAAAATTTATGTTGGTACATTGCCATAGATCAGAAAATCTATATAGAAAATGAAAGAAAAAAATTAGAAAAGTTTTTAGAAGTAAGAATGTCCCTATCTCTCATAGGAACAAGTACTAACAGCCACAAAACTTGTCTGTGTGCTTATGCTATTGTGGAATGTTGTTCAACATATGGAGAGCTTGGCCCTTTTGCTGTCAGCCCAGGGCAAGGGATGAATTATCCAGGTAAAATCAAGTTTCTTCTGCAGTAGATGCAAAATATTTTCCCCATGAAATGTCTAATAGTCTAAGCAAAAAGCTGTTATGCAATGAACTGAGAAACTGGCCTGACATTGTTAAATATATTTTTTGTAAGTTTCAACTGTAGTAGAAAAAAACGGACAAATTGACATGATTTTCTTAGAAACATTATCATGAGAGATGTTAGCAAAATATCCCATTCTAATCTTTATTTGAATATATAAAGGCAGTAAAGAGAGGAAGAACATATTATTCAAAGCTTTCTATTTTTTGCTTCCCTGCAAAGTCTTCTGATTCCAAGATGGTTATGCTTAAATTTCCCAAACAACAATAAAAACTTCAGTAATCAGGATCTGGACTAGATTCAAACTACTGACCGATTTGAAAAGACTTAATGTCTTTTTTCAATTTCCTTGGGCTTCAGTCTTCTCATTAGGAAAGGGAGGAGGCAGGGAGAGCAGCACTGTTCAATCTGATAAAGGATAAATGTCTCTGCTCTCCGCTTGTATTCCCCATTGTCCTTTTGATTGTTGCTGTTGTTTTGTTGAGGACCTAGTCTCAGTGATATTGATTGTGACAAATTAGGGAAATTTGTCAGAACAGAACACCTTACATCCTTAGAAATTAAGCTGAAATGCTTCCCAGATTAACATCTGCTTTGGTCTTAGAAGATAAGGTTGCATGCAGAGAGTAAAGAGAATCAAGTAACTTTATCACTTTATAGCCAACACCTTTCCAATTAAGTCTGTTCAAGAAATGCTGGAGATGAGACTCTGAATTCTAGTGTTAGCTTGCCTGGTACAAAGTAGAATCAAATGCGTGCCTAATCATTAAATCATACTTGTTTTATTATGTCCTCTCAGCTGTCTTTGTTGTGTTTTTCATTGGTATGTATGTCATAAGACCAGTCTTGATCATCTCAGGGCCCATCAATATAGACCTATACATTTTCAAGTATATTAGATTGCTACAAATTATCTTAGCTCAGTTGATGGAATCTAGGTTTCCCCCCACAATTCCATTTGTAGTGGAATTTCAACAAATACAAGATTTTTAAATTTTTTTATTTATTGCATAATTTACGATTATTGTCCTTTACTTATTTTCCTAAAACCTGTGATTACATCATAAATATCCTGAAATATCTTACTGGTAAAAGCATGCCAAACTCTTCATTGTAAATACCTAGTTTCTTCATTTTGGTAACATACTCTGTTGTCCATTTTGCAAACCAGTTCTTGTTCATAAGTATTATCAGCTGCTATGGGAGGCTAGTTGTCTTGTCCGGTTGTCTGTCATTAACCTCTAAATTTCACTTCTAGGACTGGTTTTAAACTAAGTGGCACTAGAACTTCTAAAGAGAAGGGACTCTTGCATAGTAATCAGGTTAGGAGTTTGTTGCCACCTATCCTGTGGCATTTTTGGTATCAGTTTGGTGAGGGTAGCTGATGGAGATGATGGGTGAAGAGAGGCTAATCACTTCTTCCCAGATTACTCACTGAATTAATCTTAGAAAAAAAGAGGAAGGCCGTGTCTACACATTCCTATTAATAAGCAATCTATTTATAAATTTACCAGATGAATAAAAAGACATTAAATGAGAAAGGGAAGGTAAATACTAATATACAGAAAACCACCAGTGCTCAAATTTCAAACTGTTGTAACAATTTAAGGCCATCTCTAAATTCCTAAGAAAATTCCAGCATTTGTGATAGAGAAGGAGGACCTATATCTAAAATCCTGACTTTTGTCCCTTGATCTCACCTTTCTCTTGAGAAGGCCTAACTAGTTTCACCTGCCCCCATTATGCGGACACTCTAGTAGAGGCGGGGGTTACTAAGCCTCATCAACCTTTTAATTCCTTACAATACAGCTGAGACAAAGCTAAATCATTTGAATGTGAAATTACTCAAGGCCTGAAAAATTATAAAAGTGAGATAAAATAGCATGATACAAGGTAACCTATAAAATATAAGTTAACTTAAATCAGATTCGATGTCCCTTGAGCTGTGCTAATACAGTAGCAATCAGTCACAAGCAACTATTAAGCATTTGAAATATGCATAGTCTCAATTGAGATGTGCTGAAAGTCTAAAATGCATGCTGGATTTCAAAGACTTGATACAAGAAAAGACTTAATACAATGGATTTCAAAGACTTAATACAATGCAAAATGCCTTGTTAATATTAATTGATTACACATTAAAATTATATTTTTAGCATTAAGTACGTAAAATACACAAAATTGTTTTCATCTGTTTCTCCTTTATTTTAAAATGGCTACTAGAACATTTTGAATCCTATGTATAATTTGTATTATATTTCTATTGTACAGTACTTTAACAAAATGCTCTAGTCATGTTCCTGCCTTACTCCTAGCCTGCTACTGTTATAGAAAGTTTTAGGAATATATTGGCTTAGATTGGAGATTTTGAATTTAAGCAGATCTGACTTTATATCCCAGTTCTCCACTTACTACCTGAGTGACTTTAGACATATTACTTAAACTCTCTCTCTCAATTTCCCTAGCTACAAAATAGAGATAATAAAAGAGTGCCCAAATGTATCTTATGGTTACTGTGAGATTAAATAAAACTATAAATTTCTTATTGGCCTCACACATAAAAATCATTCAGTAATGACTAATGTTATTTATACTCTTAATTCCTGCTACCAAGGGACTCTCCTTAGTGTTAGATTTATCATATCTAGTCTTAGGATAATAAAACCTCAAGAACATTCAATATCATTCCCTCACTTGCCTAAATAAATTATACCTTAGTTTTCCTGGATGGCCAACACCCAAAATGACACATTTTCAAAAGAGATTAGGCCTAATCATGGGGATTAAATCATCTGATAGGCTGTAGCTGGGTGATCACTATTCATATTAGAAATACATACCTATAGATACAGGACATAAGGATATAATTGGTTTGTTACATAAATTAGTGAAATAAATCATCTCATGTTGAAAAGGGAATTTAACATAAAATGTCATCAACTAAGGTGACTAGATATTTCATTGAATAAAACATCTTCTTTCTGTTTTTTTATGGAATTGTCTGATATAGCCCAGTATTCAAAATCAAAATCAAAAGAATGTTCATAACAGAAAACATTACTTTACTCTTGTAGAAACAAAACAAAGCAAAACCCTAGTGGATCAGCTTTGGGAACATTGCTTGCAATTTTGTTTGGCAAGCCTAAAACAAGCATAAAATAAGAATATTAAGCTTATAGCAACTGAAATAATCAAGAAGAGGACAATGTTTCTGAATAACTATAGAAAAGAAAAACCCAAGAATGGGAACACGAAACTAGTGAGGTGATAATTAAAGATTGGAGACATAAATTTGAACATGCCAGAGGGACATCATCTTGTTTACTAATGCCCTTAATTCTGAAACTAGTATGCAACCCCCAGCATTTGAAAAAGGCAACTTAATGTATAGTAAATATTAAATGAGGTACTAGTTTACTTGGGACATCACTACAAGGGCTCATACAGAATATAAAGTTTAGAAGTGGATTTAAACATGGACGCTGAAGCTATAATAAGTTTTTTTGAAAAGAAAGGTAGAGATGGTTTAGAAATTGTATCAAGGGTTGCTATATCCTCCCCCTTAAACATGGTTTTGTGTCATTATTAGTGTTACAAAGGCTCATATCTTGGAATATGGACAGGAACTTCCTGGTTAACTACAGCAGAAGGGGCAGAAAGCAGGTATTTAAACCTTAAACTAGACTTTAAAGAAGAAGCCACTTAGCTGCAGAAATGAAGAAGAAATGCAGTCAGCAACAAACTGGGGTGGAGAGCAATGTGGCAAAGGCCACCAGATGGGGAATTTAGGTGGTGGTACACATTTTCTCTGCAGGCAGGTGGAACCCAGGCGCAGTATACCTACGAGAAGGCTGCTCAGAAACCAAGTCGGGGGCCAGTGGTGATTGGATCAGGGCACCATAACAACATGCCCAGGGATCAGGGACTGGGTTCCAGTTTCTGGATGATGTGGAAGAGGAAGAGAGGAAAGGCTTTAAGAATAAGACAGTGTCAGTCCTAAATGGACTGTGGCTCTAAGCAAGTGGTTCTCAACTAGGAGCAATTTTGCCCCCTAGGGACATTTGTCAAAGTGTCGAGACATTTTTTTATTGTCACTGTTGGGAGTGGGTGGGTGCAACTGGCATCTAGTGGGTAGAGGACAGGATGTTGCTAAACATTCTACAACACACTTGACAGCCCCCATGACAAATGGTTATCTGGCCCAAAATAGCAGTAAGAGTGCTGTTTAGAAACCCTACTCTGGGCAGATTTCCAAGACAAAACTTGGACAGAGAATGATAACGCTGAAGTCCAAACTGGCTTATAAGGTGGGAACCAGGTGCTGGCACAAACTCAATTAAAAAGAGATCAGGACCAGTCTCACAACAGTTATGACTTGATCCCACATCCTCAGATACCGGGCCTGAGCTCCTAGGAGGCAGAAGGGTATAAAGAGTAAAGCAAACCTACATTCAACTGTAAGTCTCTGTGGCTCAAAACAAGTTTTGTAAGCTTGACTTACTCTTTGTGTGTACAATGGACATAATAATACCACATCATGGGGACATTGCGAAGATCACATAAGACCATATATCCAAAATGCCTACTTTAGTACTTAGAACAACAGAGCACTAGGACAACAAGAAAGTGGCTGCCCCAAACATATATGGAAGTTATATATGTCCTTGGCAAATGAACGAAAGATCTTGTGTCTGAATGTAATGAACATTTCTAAAATCTTCATACTCGTCTTACTTTACTTGGCCACACTGGATGCTGACCAACACTTCCTCCTTTTGAAATTGGTTCCATAATCCCAGACTTTTGTAGTTTGTTTGTTAGATCTCTGACTATTCTCTAATTAATTTTAGGCTCCTAAGTTTAGGCTCTTCTATTTATATATGCTTTATGTTTTATTGTGGTTCAGGCCTTTTTCTTCCCCCTCAAAGCAATAGCATACACTCATTCTTATTACTTCATTTACTACTAATAGCTCCACTATTTCTTCCATGTTACAAAAGCACTTTTAAGCCCAGTGTTTCTAAACCAATTACATAAACCCCTTTTCTCTCCTGTGTTCCTCCTATTATCAAGAAATAGCACCACTATTCATGCAATTACTCCAACTAGGAATTCAGAAGTCATCCTTGATCCTTCCCTCTCCTGCATTCATCACAGGAGTGGTTTTAAATTCTCCTTGTGCTAACTCCTTAACAGCTCGTGTATCTTCATGTAATCTCCATTGCTGCCATACTCTAGCTCTCTATTCCAAAATCTCTCATCTAGATTATTGCCACAGTCTCCAACTGATCTCTCACTGCCACCTTTTTTCCTTTTCTTCTTACAGTAATTATTCTAATTTTTTGCGCTGCTCACTATATTTAGATGGTTCTGCATTGCCCTTAGACAAAGTTCAAACTCCTAACGTGAGTAACAAGTCCCTGATTCTGCCTCCAGCCTCACCTTGTGTGGTCCAGTCAGGCAGGTCTTCCTTTTCCTTAAGTCATGAGCTCTTCGCCTTCCCAGAGTCTATTTGCTATTCTGTTTGCATGGAACATTTTCCTCCATTCTTCCCTGCCACCACAATTTCCTAAATTGTTTTTACAGGTCTTTGTTCAACTATGAATTCCTCAAGACAGCCTTTGCTCACCACCACCACTCTCAAGGCTGAGCTAGGCACCCTACTTCTTTGTTCCTGTAGCAGTTGCCACTTTGTATTGCAATTTCTCCTCCCTTATCTGTCTTCTAATTAGATGTCCCTAAGCTCCACGGTGCCTCTCTCATTCACTTGCAATCTCACTGTCCAGCACATAAATGAATAAAAGTTTTCAAGTACATAAATGAACAAAATCTAGTTAAATAACCTCCATCAATCAGAAGGCAGGAGTGCTATTGATCATACATATTGCAGAATTATTCTATGATGTCTATAAGCATCGGAAAGTTCTAGGTCAATTTTAATTAAAAATCTCCCTCCTCCATGGCTCCATTTCTACTTAATTGTGGGACTCACTGAGTCTACAACATATGCCCAGGGAATTCTCTAGGAAGCAGAGGATACCCATAAAGAATCTCTGCCTTTCAGATCAATAATCCTAAACACTAGAGAGGATTGGGAAGATGGCTTTTCAACTCTCACTCTGAAAGAAAAACAATTTCCTAAGTGTTTGGATCAACAAGAGTGTCCTTATTCAGCCTGGTTGTCTTAAATGCCTCACTCAGTGACAGAAATGTAGTAGATACTAAACTGCAAACATTTGTTCAAGTAAAAGATTTAAAATTTAAAATAGATTCAAATTCTCTTTTTCATAAAATTTTAGCGATATTTCTTATTTTCTTTTATTCACAAAGCTACAATATATAGCAGATAGAGATGCTCATCAAATTTTATATGACACTTCCAAAGCTCTCAGATACTTTGATAATAAATTTATTGGAAACTTTATAAGAATGTGAGTAATGTATGCAAATTCAATATTTAATATGTAAATTTAACATTTAATACTTAAACTTTTTGTATTATATTTGTAGTAAAATAACTAAAGACTACTATAAATTATCAAATTTGTTTTTTTCTAATTATACACCATAAAGTTGCCACGTATGAATAAGTACAGATCTACATATATACAGAAGTGACTTCTGAACCTATATAACCTTGGGAGAATGTGTATCCCTTTATAAAGGAAATATTTTAACAAAAAACAGGTAACATATACATACAAAGTTACTTCTACATTTAAAGAAGCAGTCTGATTACCATTCAATTATAATCATCTACACAAGTGGAAGTTAAACAATTAGAAACTTTATCTTAGTTAACCTTTAAGAAAAAAAGTTTTGAAAAAGCATTATCACAATCACTTGTAGAGCATTTTATTTTACAAAGAAGTTTTGAAAAAGCATTATCACAATCACTTGTAGAGCATTTTATTTTACAAAACACTCGGTTATTCACTGCCTCATTTCAGACATTTAATATGGACATAATTCCTTATTAACCAAAACTGACCCACTGTATTATTTTAAAAGCTGTTTCTTTTTTGTTTTTAAGGAGAGGTCTATGAATTGCATGGAGTTAAAATGAGATGTGTTGTGAAATATGGTGCTCAGTATTCCAAAAAAATATGTAATTAAAACTGATAAGATTAAAATCATTTTCCATCGTGGCTGTTCATATGCCATATGTTAAGAAGTTCCCTACATGGAAACACATAGGTCTAAAATAAGTGTATATCTCATTACAACTCTCTTAAAGTTTTCACTTAACAAACAAACAAATAAAAGGATATCTGATGCTTGAATTAAAGGTCAATGAAACATTGAAGGCCTGTGGGTCAAGCACAAAGAAGTCACAGTGAAGTCGAACTTCACTGGTCTCCAAGTCTGACTCACCGTTCATAACCATAGTTAGCATACGCTTTCTACACAGTTGGTAGCAATCAGATACATATTTAATGCGGTTTCATTATATCCTATAAATGCTGGCAATAGAATAATCTCCCCAGGGTATTCAGTGAATAATAGAAAAGAGAAAATGATGAGCACATTTAGCACATGCACCCACAACCTCATGATAAAAGGCACCATTTCCCCCATACAGCACCTGTTGTCATAGCTGCTTTAATTACTTTTCATTGTAGTCAGCAGCCTGAAATATTTATCATGGAGCCTATAATTTCTCAAATCCAAAACCGACATCTACCCAAGTGACTACAAGGACTGAAAATTTTACTCACCCCTTCTACTCTGTGCTTTATTTGCAACATCAAAAGTGCTAAACAAAATATCTTCCAGGGAAGTGTCATATGGTTAGGAGAACTGGTGCATTAAAAGATGATAGGATGTTCTCACAACCTTCAAAAGGCAGTAATATCACATCAAATTTTGACTGAACTAGGAACAGAAATAATTTCATTATGTAATACTAAAGCATTCAATATACTAAAATAAAGTCGCAAGTAAATTTAAATGTTTTTGCACATAGGCACCACCTAAGAACACATCTCTAGGACTTATTTTCCCAAACAGTTTAATATAAAATTAGATTAGATTTTCACACTTCTTTCTCCAGTAAATTATTGGTTATAAATCCCATTCTTTGGCTATGTTCTTTTGATACAAAAATATGCTGTGATCTAGAATAAAATTTTGCTGTTTCTTTGAATGAAGGTCCAAATGAATTCTTTGAGTCTTATTTATTTAATAAAAATGTATTTATATTTCCATACTACAGATCAGCATAATCTAGGGTCAAAAGTATACTTGAGATAGAAACCAAGTAAATACTCATATCCACACACTGACACTCACAAATATAGCCAACACAAATGTTTCACCAATTAAGATTATCCTTCCTACATCTATATTGCATTTCATTTTTTAAACACTGCTTAGGACCAAGTAATTTGCTTTTACAAGGTACTAAGAATGGTTCTCATACCTAGGTACTCATTAAAATCATCTGGAGAGATTTTAAAAATAAGAAATATATAGCCTTACTCCAACAAATTACATTAGAATCTCTGGAGAACTGCATTTTAAAAGCTATTCAGGTGATACCAAGAAGCTACCATGGTTGAAAATCTCTGCACTATGAGTCTAATACACTCAGTGTGTGAAATATTTGGAGTAAATGAAATTGACAAGATGCATTGTTACTTTCTCCAGTTCAATATAGAACCTTTGTGTGGCAGGACTTTCAGATTATTTTATATTAATATGTACCAGCTTTATACTCTACAAGACCTATTAAATTCTTGAAGAGGTGTTGAAATACTTTATTTTCACAAGTAGTTTAATAGTCATTTTTTTAAGCTTATTTATACTGTCTTCTTGCCCAACATAACATTTCATCATTGATGCCTTAAACCCAGGACAATCTGAATCCTGAATCAGCAAGGTCCTATTTAAAATGAGCAGTTAAATTATAAAAAAGAAAATAATGGCTCTTTGACCAAAATTAGATTAAGATAATTTTTTAATTTGACACAGAACAGATTGCCTGGTTAATTCTATATCCATATTTTCCTCCTTTTACTCCCATTCTTTCTCCCCCAAATTTTGTGATTATCAACAAATGAAAAGTTAACATTGCCAACTAATTTAAGGTTTGTGTTTGAACAATGAATTACCTTATTGAAAAAGTGCTGCAGCTGCCAAGTTTGACATATAACAAACTAGTTCTTAGAAGACAAGAACAGGGTCTGCTGCTCACCCTTGAAAAGCTGTGTGACTGAAAAGGGGTCATCTCACCTACTCTGCTGAAGTGGAAGGATACCACTGATGAAATGCATTAAGATTGCTAAAATGGCACAGATCAAAACAAGATTTGATTCAGACATTTGCCTTAATGGATATGGGTCCCAGATGTGTTAACATGATTTTATTTTTTGTTTTTGATTTCCTATCATTAGTTCTTTTTTATTGCTGTGATTTTATGGTTTTCAACCTAGACTGGAAATACTTTAATTTCTCCAGTAAGCTCTCTTCTATTCTCTCCGTGGCGAGTGACTGTTCAAGACTTTTACAATTCATATCAACTTAAAGATGACCTTGTAGCTTCACACACCCACCCCCTCCGTGACCTGGAGAAAACAGGGGCCATCATTGGCCTTCATTTTCAGTCCCCTCTATCTCAAAACTCCACTATTACTCATCTCCCTGGTCTTCTCTCCATTAAATCCTATTCTATCTACTAGAGGCTTGTTTTTCTTTTCCCTAAAGTCATCCCTAACTTCTGACTTGTCAAGTTCACCATGCTATTTTCAGTGGAGCCTCTCTTTTGCATAGCGTAATATATCTTACTAATTTACAGCTCTTCTAATTTGTAATTTTTATCAATTGACTTGATCTGAACTAAAATTTTCCTTTGCCCAATATCCAAAGAAAGGGTTGATTGACAAATTAGTAGTAAATATACCACATCTGTGGACATTGTCAACCTACTTAATTACCACAAACTATTTAAATGACTTTAACACGTAACTTTTTAAATGAAAATGAATGCTATTGATTATATCTCAGAACACCAAAATAATTTTCTGAAAGAGTCCTTCTTTAGAAGAGTTTTGTTATCATTACTACAAATTATTGTTAAGTATTTGAAAGTTAGAGTATTGCTTTGCTTTTGAGTATTTCTTTATTATGAGCCTTCTCTAATTAGTTCATATCGGTGGTGTTTAACTGCCTTTACAAATGTTAGCTTTTAGATAGAACTACTTTATTTAAAAAAAAAATTTTGCAAGTAAGGATAATCTTATTTTATGTTTCTTCTGTAGCCTACATGGTAAAAAACTGTGACATCCTCAGAGGAGCCATCTTATAAATATCCCCCAAATATGAATGAATTTTTTTTTATCAGTTACACTGCCTTGGACAGAGGACTACAACCAACTTTTTCCCTGACTAACAAGTCTGAACCATCTCCCAAAACTTGAATATACTTGGAGAAGGGGTGGGGGGGGGTGGTGGGTAAGAAGAGGAAGAAGAAAGAAAGAAAGAAAAAGAAAAAACACCAGGTGAGCGAGGCTTTTTTTTCTTTTTTTTATGCTTGCCAGGTTTGTGAGAATAGGGTGAGGTTCTCTAAAGTCAATAGAGTCTGTGTTAAGGCAGCAAGAAAGTACATGTTGTGCCTTCCTTGCATTGTGAGTTTACACTGTCACACAGTTCTATCCTCTAATCCTAGAGTAGCTCTAAGGGAAACTGCAGACATGTGGGACCTCTAGGTGTTATCTAATGCGTCTTAAACAGCTGTGAATGCTTGGCAAGACTGTGGAACACCAAGAGATTGTGGCTTTCTTCCCACCAGCCCCTACAGTCGTGTGTGGTTATGATCACCCCTGATCTCTTCAGATTCTCTAGCCATGCATATGTTTGGGAATTTTCCTTTGCTAGAAGCAGATTTCTGCATTGACCTCACTTTTGATGATAGAGATTATGAGGACATGTAAACCTGGGAGACATCTGGTATTTGATCCTCCATTTTGAAAACCAGGACTAGGAATATATAGGAATGCAGAACAACAGAAAAAATGATGCTAGCTTTACTATTTTAGTAGATAATATACTTAGGAGAGTGATACATCTCTTTAGTGGTGTTTTGGTATCAGGAATACTATACTTGCGAATTAACAATTAGCTTTATTCATTTTCCCTACTTTGTAGTGCTTTGTTTTATTTTGGTTTGTATTGATGTGAGTTTTAAATTAAGCTACAAATTAAGCTACATTAAAGAAGGAAACTTGAGATATCATAACCAAAGTTAGAGTTCCTTAACATTATTTACATTTTGGGCTCAATTGCCAAATGTCCCCTGGGAGCAAAATTGCACTAGTTGAGAACTACTGATCTAAGACATAGGGAAATCAATGTATTGAAGAATAATCACTTTTCCCCCATGTTTCTTCAAAATCAAAATTGGTATTGAAAACTATTTAGGAAAGTAATTTGGTTTACTTAGTATGTAGATTTTTTTTTCATTTTGCATGTATTACATCACCATTACAAATGAAATTGAACATTTCTGTGTCAGCGTTGACTGCTTGAGCAACATCCAGGAGCCACTTATGATTTCTCTTTGCACAGATCCCAGCGGAGCAGAGATGGGCACATGAATAGACTGCCACTACTGATAGTAATGGCAATGATAATTTTAGCAAATTGAGGACAGAATAGTCAAATGAGTAAAACTATCAACATAATTATGTGTATTACTGGGCCCGGTATTTTATATTTTGATATGACAATTTTGAAATCAATTGCGAATAGTCTCAGACTAGGTAAGTTCAGCTAATATGCACTGGGGCTTAATTTTTTATGTAATTATTATTTCGATTTTTCTATAAAGGTGGAAGTTTTAGCTCAGAGCTTTGGCCTCAGTGAAGCATTGCATTACTAACAAATAATATCCCAAAAGTAAAATGACTAAAACACAATAAAAGCTTATTTTTTGCTCATGTAAAATCCAAAATGGATATTTCTAATTGGTAAGTGATCTCCTTCATGTGGTGTTTCAGTTTCTTCCATTGTGTGCTCTGCCATATTTAATATAAGGCTTCTAAAGTCACCATGTTGTTTTGTATCAAGCAAGCAGAGAAGGAAAGAACATGGAAAACATGCAGGTTAGTTTTTATGGGCCAGCTGTATAAAATGAAGGAATAGCCGTTGAAGACTCAGATAAGGTGCCAGCTTAAGGATCATACCTTATAGGATTTGGACTTTGTCCTCCAGGATGCATAAGTGTACTGAACTGATGGCTGATAAATGATGCTCTGTCTCCAATAGTTAAAATACACAAATATGGAAAACCAAAATATTGAATTAGGATTTACTATGATTTCTCGTGAGACTTGTATGCCCAATGTCTGCTGCAAATGAGCAACAGCAGACTCCTTATGCCAGAAGACCAAAAAAGCAGAGACTAGAGTAACCAACGGTGATTGCAGGAGGAATCCAGAAAAGGTACTATGGATCTCTTCATACTTCCATAACCAGATACCTCTAAGTGGACAATAGCAGGAACCCTGGGCCTTAAGAAATGATAACCAAGGCTCAAACCGTTTGAGGATGGAGGTCTAGATTCTGCCACTGTGAGCAATCCAGGCTGCTGAAGTGCTATCTGAAAAGAAAGAAATCTAGAATAAGTGGTACAGAAAGAAGATATTAGTAATAGTTACAACTCTGGGACAGACTGCAAGAGATGAACTTTAGCTTGGTTTGCCAAGCTGCAACTGCCCTTTAGCTTGAAGAATTGAACTTGCATTGTTCCCTCTCAGGAGAAGGATAGAATGTACTAGATCAGTTTAATAATTCCTCTAGATTCACACATCTGCCTTGTTTTCCAGTCAGAATGGCTCTAGCAGTGGCTTGTGTGTCATTGGGCCCATTTGCTACTGTTGCTGTTACCACTGCTTCAAATTGAGATGCAGGCCACCTAACAAAGAGAGACCACCACTGCTACACACTGGCCTGCTCAGAGCTGTAGGGCCTCTAGTCTCCCTAGTGAGTGCCTTGCATAAACCAGGTGATGCAACCAAAAACACAGGGGAGTGAATGCCCCATGGGGGTTCTTTGCCCAATGGAAGACAAAAGATAAGAAAGAGTTCTTCCTCCTCCTGAAAAGAGTATTCAGCCTTGCAGTAGTTTTATATGGCCTCTCTTAACAGTGTCCAGTGAGACAAGCAATCATTGGGCTGTAAAGAATCTGTAACATTTAACTTTCTCTTCTTTTTTCTCCTTCCCTTTCGTATTTATCCTTTCCGACCCTTCACTCTTCTTCCTTTCTTTCCCATTTCTGCTCCTTTCTTTCTCTTCCCTTTCCTTTCTCTTTCTTTCCTTCCTAAACAATTTAATCCAAAATCCATTAATTGAGGCTGTAGAAAATATGCATCCACAGTGGGAGCAGTCGGGGAGTAAGTTGAGGAGAAGGGAGGGCATTCGTGAGAGTCCAGAGTGGAGTGATGGCTCAGAATGGAGACACTCATGCGGCAATGCGGGAAAGCAGCAGCAACGTGAGCTTGGTTACACACAGAGAGATTGCTCAAATAAATACACTAAACATGATGGAAGCCAGGTTTCTCACTGTCAAAGATGGGAGTTACAAATATAGAAAGGGAGAAAACTAGATTGAACCATCTGTGATGTTGCATTGATGTTAGAAATATTGGAATAAAACCATGGCTTTGCAGCTATAAGATTGATAAAGAAATAACTATAGATATGAACATGTGTATGTATGTATGTATGTATGTATGTGCATGTGTATGTGTATATGTGCAGGTGTGTGTGTATACTATAGATATGAACATGTGTATGTATGTATGTATGTATGTATGTGCATGTGTATGTGTATATGTGCAGGTGTGTGTGTATGTTCTCTAGCTCTGGCCACTAAGAAAGTTGAAGAGCTGCACCCCTCAAATAGCCATTCATACTCCTGGACCCCAGAAACCACTTTTTAAAGATCATTCTTCACTATAAGGAGCCATTCCTCTTTGGCAGAATGGCTGATTCCATGGCTGAGGCCAAGAAAATACAAGATGAACCTAGAACATCTTGTACCTAAAAGGAAGGAAGTTATTTCAAAGTGATGACATTTTGTGACACAGAAGCCAGCTTGAAGGCACGTAACCCTGGCCAAATATGGGACAGTTTTAGCAACAAAATAAATAACTAATAAATTATAACTCATTGAATAAAACAAATCCGTGAGTCTATAATGATATAATACAAAGATGAAATATTTTTAATTTGATGAGGAACAGAATATTTACATTTTCTCAGAGTAACTCAAAACAAAATACTTATTAATTACAGAGTACAAAGTTGTTACCTTACAGTGAAGAAGCCTGATAGGCACCACATTTATTGGGTGATCAAAGTTAACCTCACCAATAATGAAATCGAAATCGAGCACTACTTGATAGGATGCAATGAGAAGAACACAGCATCTCTTCTGTGATATTCCTACAAAAAATGCATAACCTGAATCTAATCACTGGAAACATCAGACACAGATTAAGGAACATTCTATAAAATATTTGGCCTGTAATCTTCAAAAATGTCATGGTCGTGAAAAAGAAAGACTGGGGAACTACTCCAAACCGAAAGAGATTAAAGAGAGATGGAAACTAATGGCAACACAAGGTGATAAACTGAATCCATTCACTATAAAGGATATAGTAACTGATACAAGTGGCATAATTGGAAGGAATCTCGAGATTTGATGGTAGTACTGCATTGGTAATGAATTGATGGTTATGTTATGGTGATGTAGGAGGCTGTTCTTGTTTGTTGGAAATATGCACTATAGCATTTAATAGTAATGGGCATTATGTTGGCAATGTACTCTCAACGAATTCAGGGGGAAAAAGTTTCTTGTTCCAGTCTTGCAATTTTTCTGTAACTTTGAAATTGATTCAGAATTCAGAAGAGGCAGAAGCAGCAGAAGCCGTGGCTGGGCTGATAATACTTTACATTTTCTCTTCCTTCCTTTTTGACTCACTCCTCTTTCCCCTCTCTTCTCTTCCCTCAAGCTGTTGTCCAGGAGACCCTTTCTAAGATACTGGACAATTCACAGAATCTACATTGGCTACCAGACCGATGGAATATGAACTGTTACAATAGAATGTGCAATTGGAAGCCTCTATGCTTACATATTTGTATCAAAATAGAAATTCAAAGAAATATCTCATCCTTGGTAAGTTACAGGATAATAATGTCATCATAAAAAAAAAAATAGAAAAATATAGAAATGACGGTTCTTATTACTTCCTCCATTTAATTCTCCTACTTGGCCTACACAGAAGACATAGGGTTTTTGGAGGATGACAACGGCATATTATTAATCAAATAATAATTTGGAAAATGTCTTTTTTCCATTTTCTAATAAGCAGAGATAACCAAAAGCAATTTGCTATTACCCAAACACAGATGCCAGTACATTTTAATCATCTTATTCTGGCCTTTATTAACTCTCCAGATCTTTATCAAGAAGAGAACTTGATCATCTGATAATTCCATTGAATATTACTGAGCCAGCATGTGATAATGTCATACTGACATGCTAAGTCATAAAAAGCTTACACCCTCTGCCCCGTTCTATAGGAAGCCAGCTGCCAGTCCAGCTATCCTGAGGTTTCCATGCTGTGAAGAAGTCCAAGCTAGCCACACAGAAAGTCTATGTGGAAACAGACATGACCATGCATCCCTGGCTATTCCATCTATTCTAGCCTAGATACTAAACATATGAATAGAGAAGCTGTTGTAGATATCCAATCAAGTCATCCTCTGGCTACAACCACATGAGAAATCCCAAGTAAGAACCTTTCGGTTGACAAGACAACCTAAGAACTGTGAAGGGAAAAAAAAATGTCTACAGCCATAAATTTTAGAGGTTTGTATGCACTACTGGATATACATACCAGAAAGTAGTAGACAAACTCCATGAAAATTGAGGGGATGGCCACCTCAGGGAATTTTCTGGGGATCCAGTGGAAATAATAGGGTATTTCTTCCAAAATGAGAGACAAGTTCCTGCTTAAAAAAAAAAAAAAAAGTACTATATTTCAAAGACAACATATGTCAAGGTTAGGTTTGTGTCAGGCTCATTTTCTGAGTAACCCATAAGGCTGATAGATTGACTGGAGCCAAAAGCAAAAAAAAAAAAAAAAAAGGTTATTTACTATATCTAGGCTGCAGTGCAAGAAATGTTACTCTAGAAAATTCAATGGTGCTCAAAGTGTCTAACAGATCAGGTTGTTGTACAGAACTTGTGGCAAGACTGATGCTAAAAGGGTCTCAGCATAGGTCCCTAAAGTTTGGGGACAAAGCTGTGTTCTCTTAGTTGAATAACTATTTTTCTATTGAGAACTATCTCCTCACTTATTATGAAGCCCTAGCAAAGATATTTTGCTTAGCCATGAGACAACACAGTGACCTTGCAATCAAATATAACCATCATAAATGAGGTGATATCTAATCCACAAAGCCATAAAAGGCAGGCAGGCATGGTAACATTCCATCTTGAATGGCACCAATCTATGATAGAAGGCTCATCCACTGATCCTGGAAGCACAATTAAGCTTCATAAGTAGATGGCTCACACTACCAGAGCTTCCATTCCTGTGCAACATTATTTCTCCATTAATCCACATGTATGGTTTTATGATAAGTTTATCATGACCAGCTGATTAAGGAAGAAATAAGTTAAAGTATGGATTATGGATGGTTTTATATGATATGAGAATGCATACTATAAGTAAGGAGGCCCTGAAATATATGGAGAAGGGAACTATTCTTAGTGAGAAGAAAACTTCAGGGTTACATTTGTGTGTCCACTTTACCTAGGAGTTAGCTAGAATTTTATAACTACAGTAGTTCTTGGGCAGTGGTGGGTGGTTTCATCAGATGATTAGGAAATTGAAAAGGATGATATTGAGGACAAAGTGATCCAAGGAATAGGTAAGTGTAGGAACTTTTCAAAATCAGCACAGAATTTGAGGATATAGCATTCCCACGAGAGTGCTCACAACCCACCTCCATTTCTCCCACTGAGATGACCTATAGAAGACTCAAAGTTGTAAAATTTAGGGCTTTGTATATACTATCGGATAGCTGAAAAGCTTTGTAAAACACATGAATACCAGAGGGTAGTTGACAAATCCCTGGAAATTCAAGAAAAATCACCTTGGGGTAATTCGTCGGAAAAGATTCAAATTAGTAAAATCAGTAATGAAGGAGGAAATATAACTCCCAACCTTACAGAAATAAAAAAAGATTATAAGAAAATACTATGAAAAACTGTATGCTTATGAATTAGATAACTTACAGAAAATGGATGAACTCTTAGGAAAACAAAAACTATCACAATGAACTCAAAAAAGTATGAAATCTGAATATATCAATATTCAGAGATTGAATAAGTAATTTTAAAACTTCCTATAAAGAAAAGTCCAGGCTCAGATAGTTTCACTGGTGAATTCTACCAAAAATTTAAAGAAGAATTAATACCAATATTTCACAAGTCTTTCAAAATAAAAAAGAGGGAACACTTCCTAACTCATTGTATGATGGCAGTATTACACTGATAATAAATCAGAAAAAGACATCACAAGACTATAGATGTAAAAATCCTAAACAAATACAAGTAAAACTAATCTATTAACATGTAAGAAGTATTACATGCCATAACTAAGTGGGATTTACCTTAGAAATGCAAAGTTAGTTTAAAATATGAAAGTCAATCAATGTAGTTCACCATAACAATATAATAAAGGATGAGAACCACATGATCACCTTAATCAATTAAGTGAATGCATTTGACAAAATTCAAGACCCATTAATGATTAAAAAATCTCAATAAACTAAGAAGAAAATGAAATTTCCAACCCAATAAAGGGCATCTATGAAAAACCCATAGCTAATATTACATTTAATGGTTAAAGACTAGAATATTTTTCCCTAAGATCAGGAAAAAGACAAGAGTATTTGTTCTCAACCCTTCTTTCAACATCCAAAAGTTCCATCCTTGTTACGACAGGTTCTATCCAGGGTATTTGGCAAGGAAAAGAAATAAAAATAATCCAGATTGGGGGAAGTAGTAGTAAAACTATATCTATTTGCAGATGACACCATCTTATATAGAGAAAATTCTAAGAAAGACATTAAAAACAAACAAACAATCAAATCTCTTAGAACTAGTAAATAAGTTTAGCAAAGTTACAAAATACAAAAACAACAAAATACAAGAACATCAGTTGTGCTTCTACACACTAGCAATGTACAGTTGAAAAATGGAATTAAGAAAATAATCCCATTTATAAAATCATTAAAAAGAATAACATATTTAGAAATAAATTTAACAAAGAAATGTAAAACTTATACTATGAAAACTACAAAACATTGGTGAAAAAAATTAAAGATCTAAATATTTGGGAAAGTATTCTATGTTCATGGATGGGAAGACAGTATTATTATGATGGCAATACTCTCCAAACTGATCTACAAATTCAGCAAATCTCCATCAAAATCCCACCCGGATTTTTTTTTTTGTAGAAAATGACAGGCTGATTCTAAAGTTCATATGGAATTCCAAAGGACACAGAATAGCCAAAACAATCTTGAAAAAGTACAAAGTGGAAGAATTAACTTTTTCTGATTTCAAACACTACTATAACACAATAATAATCAAGAGTATAGTATTAACACAAGAATAAACACATAGATCAATGAAATAGAATCAAGAGTCCAGAAATAAACCCAGACGTCTGTTTAAATTGGTTTAACAAGGGTACCAAGACTATCCAATGAGAAAAGAATAGTCTTTTCAACAGACAGTGCTAGAACAACTAGATAGCCACATGTAATAGACTATAAGTATACCCTTACCTCACACCACATACAAAAATGAACTGAAATGGATCGAAGACCTAAATGTAAGAGCTAAAACTCTTGGAAGAAAACATAGGGGTAAATCTTCATGACTTTGGATTTGCCAAAGGATTCTTGGTTATGACATCAGAAGCATAAGCAACCAAAGAAAAAATAGGTAAATTAAATGTCATCAAAATTAAAAACTATTGTATTTCAAGGACACCATTAAGAAAGTGAAAAGAAGACAACCTACGGATTGGCAGAAAATATTTGTAAAAAATATACCTGATAAGGGACTTGTATCCAGAATATATAAAGAACTTTAACAATTCAATAAAACAAAGACATTTAAAACGAGCAAAGAATTCAAATAGACATTCCCTAAGGAAAATATACAAATAGCTGATAAGTACACAAAAAGATGCTTGACATCATCATTATTCACCAGGGAGATGCAAATAAAAATCACAATGAAATACTACTTCACAGATACCAGGATGTCTAAAATCAAATAATCCAATAACAGTAATTGTGAATGAGAAATGGAGAAGCCGGAAACCTCATACCCTAATTGTGGGGATGTAAACTGGTACAGCGACTTCGGAAAACAGTCTGGCAGTTCCTCAAATGATTAAACGTAGAGTTACCATATTACCAGCAATTTCACTCCGAAGTATATGCCCACGAAAATGAAAATGTATGTCCACACAGAAACTTATAACTGAATGTTTATAACATCATTGTTTATAATAGCTAAAATTATTAATTAAATGGATAAACAAAATGTGGTAGATACATACAATGGAAAATACTTGGTCATCAAATGGAATGAGGTACATGCTACCACATAAATGAAACTTGAAAACATGCTGAGTGAAACAAGTCAGACACCAAAGACCATGCATTATTTGATTTTATTCATATGAAAGTTCAGAAGTTCCAAGTAAATTTGTAGACACGGAAAGTAGAGTAGTGGTTGCTCAGGGATGGTGTAGGAGGGGTTGAGAGTGTTGAAGGAGTGATGACTAAAGGATACTGAGTTTCCTTTAGAGGTGTTAAAAAAGTTCTAAAGTTGACTGTGATGATAATTCACATATCTGTGAATATACTAAAAACCATTGACTTGTAAACTTTAAATGAGTGAATTATATGGTATGTGAATTACAGTTCAATAAAGTAGTTAAAAAAGAATTTGTTGATGATGCATGAGTACTAAACTGCTTTATTTCAAAGTAATTCTGATTATCATACTGTATTACCTTATTTACGTGCAAGCTATAGTGTTTTTAATAAAAATTTGACATATGAGGAGAAAGTTGGCATCAGGAAATGTGTTTCTCTGTGTATTGTTTTATCAGAATTTAAAAATTAATTTGTAGCTCTTTTGATTTTTTTAGTCATTTTTCTAAGATAGATGAGACCTCTACTATGAGTCTGCCAGATGTTTAAGAATATGAAGCCCCCAAATCAGTAAATCTATACAGATATCTTTGAATTAAATTTATGTGATCCTGTTGCTATACTAAAAAATGGCATATCTGCATGGAGAGGACCCTTACGGTTGGTGGAAGAATGAGAGAGGATAGTATGAGAGCTGCTCTACCAACATTGAGTTAAGTTCCAAAACTTTTAGTTTAGGACAAGGGTCAGAAAACTTATTCTGTAAAAAATAGAGAGTAAATATTTTAGACTTTCCAATCTCTGTCACAATGGTTTCTGTTTCAACCTTCTCAGACACAGAAGCTCAAAAGCAGACAGACAATATGTAAATGAAAGAGCATGGCTATATTTAAAACAAAAAAAAATTATGGTCATTAAAATATAAGTCACAAATAATTTTCATGTGTCAGGAAGTATTACAATGATTTAAAAATTTGAAAATTGTTCTTAGTTTGTGGGCCATGCAAAAATAGCTGCAGGCCACATTTGTTCATAGGCTTGGCAACTCTGATTTGGTGTAACCCTAATAGTTAAACAGTCCCTTCTGGGTGGTCCTAATCAGTAGATGGTTTTCCACCATATGGTGATTTAAGGACACATTTTCTTCTATCTCATAACTCCATTATCCCTCAGGGTAGAAATTCTTTATATCTAGTTGGCCAAAGAATACAAGGAAACAGCCAACCTGCTTCTTATTCTGTAAAAACACGGATGGATTCTGCTTACATTCCTTTGTGAGAACTGGTCACATGTAAATGAAATGGGGCCATCCTTGGCTGAAAGTAACTCCCAGAAATGGCTCTATACTATAAAAGAAGGAGCATAAATTTTGGTAGATACCTAGTCATCTCTGTCACACTCTTCCCCTCTGACCACTCCCAAAGTGAAAAGGGGAGAATGGAGGACAAAACAAAATTCTGTTAATTATTTTTTATTATTGATTGGTTAGTTTTATCATTATTTTTATTTTAGTTATTGTCTGGAGGTTTCTTTTGTTCTTTTTCTTACTTCTTTCAACAGAAAATCATGAATATTTTCATATCTATACCTGGCCATTTTCTATTTATTCAATTATTCAACCACATTTATTAACCCCTATTGTGGGTATGAGAAATTATCCTGATGACAAAGCCCCTGCTTTATGAAGGTTACATGCTATAGGATGAAACAGATAATAAAAGTTAGATGAATAAATGTATCATATTATTTAAAATAATAACAAATTGTTTCATCACATGGTAATGTATTACCTTCTCTCTATTGATAAAAGTTATTTCAAAATATTTAGTTTTATTAAATGCTGCAATCAACATCCTTTAGCATAAATTTTCTTGAACTTGTACAATTATCACCTTAGTATAAATTTCTAGCAGTGAGATGCTAGTTCAGATGATATGCACAATTTATGCTTTGTGTATGTTGCCTAATTCCCCTCTATATTGTTTGTGGTAATTTATACATCCAACAAAAGACCTATTTCCTTCTTTCTTGCAAAATCGGGGTATAACATTTTAATCTTTGCCAGCCTGGTGAGCAAAAGAAGGAATTCACATTGTTTCCATGACACTTCTTTCTTTTTTAAGTGAGGTAGAATATATTTCACTGTCTGTTTTCTCCCTTGTAAAAGAGTTATTCATGTTGTTCATTCATTTTACTATTAAAATTCTTTGGCCAAATGTTTTTAGTTGCAAATAACAAAACTCTCCTAAGTCCCAGTTTAAATATGGGAAAGACTTCATAGAAAGGATTCCTGTTGGCTTCTGGGACCTGAGGGCGAGGAAGGCATCTTGGTCTCCTGATCTTGGACAAGTACCTCTGTATCTGACAACTACCTTCTTTCCCCTGTGGGCAGTGGTGGAGATAGAAAACCATTACCCAGTGTTTTCTACTTTTCCTCAAAGATTATTCATAATAGTTCTGCAAACTGAGAACAAATCGTTCCAGGCCAACAGAGTCAGGTGCGTTCAGAGCATAACATTACTTTATGAAAGCCTCTTCGTTTAAAATGACTTTACTTCTCCTATACTCACCCTCTCTCTTAATGAGATACAAATACAGAATTATGAAACTGTAGAGCTGGATGGAATTTTAAAGATCATGTAGACCATTCCCCAAATTTCCATGATAATTTAGCCTTAACAAGGCTAAATAGTTTGCTCAAGGTTTAATCCCAAGTAAGTGAGCAGACCCAAGCCCTCAGTTCCTAGGCTTTCTAAGTCCTGACCATCTGGAAAATGATTATATGTATATCAGTCTATTCACTTTCTTATTTAACAGATATTATATTCAATAAAACAGACACAATTATCTGAATATATATAACTCCTCTTTATATAGAATTATATGCTTAATGTCATTCTCTATTTATATTAGCAAGTATCTACCTGCATAACTATGAAAATTAGAGTTTATTCACCAGTCTAAAATAGAAAAAAATATACTACCTCTGGAAGACTGTGGGTTTTTATGTTTCTTAACCTAATTTCGAAATTATAATCATTCAATAATTTTTATAGCTGGAATTAAAATTCACCATACTATTATTTAATTGAAATAATGTCATAAAATTCCTTGAGTGACACTTATCATACATAATTCAATTCTTTGAATTATACAGTTTTATTACATCCCACAATTCTTTGCATGTACTTGTTAATAGTTCTGTTAGCCATATGGAATGCCTAAAAAGTTGCTGCAGGGTATGATTCAGAAAGCATCTGTAGTTTGGTGATACAAAACACGCCTAGTGATTTGGGTTTTTAAGTTTCAGCAGTTAGATCTCACATCAACAAAGATGACTTTCTTCTGAATAATTTCCATGCTCTGATAATATTTAGTTTCATGACACAGGTAGTAAAACAGAACAGCAAGTTAATTTCACAGTTGGAATTAATATATCCTCAACTTGGGGTAAACCACTCTTGCCAAGCTAAGATTATACTATTTTGATTAAAGAAGTATACTGATATTACATAAGATATTTATTAAAATAAAGACACACTTTCTCACAGATTTAGATTTAAAATGCTTATTTGGATGAAAAAAAAGAGTATTTTAGACTTCCATAGGCCACCTTTTTTTTTTCAGTAAATCTTGTGACTGCCATAAAAAAAAAAATCAAAATTTTTCCACGTCATCAAATTTCACAAAAATCTGTACTAAACACTCTTACTTGAATATAAATTACCTTTGCATAGTGTATGTCAGCATACAACTAGTGAGGTTTCTTAAGACCCTTATTTATATTTTGTATTACCTATATTTTTTATCACCTAGGTAAAAAATTGTATTTTGATAAATTATCTCTTATTTATAATGTATAAGGTTTTACCACAGTTTCTTTACACTTTGAGTGCTTAAATGAAAGTTCGAGCCTCTTAAATATTAACTTGGGATATATGCAGGCTTAAAAAAAAATAGCCACTTGGAAATTTGGCTTCTCCTAGTTTTTTTTCACAAAAATAGTAGAGTATTTTGATGCTTCTTTGAGTGTGCTAGTGTGCTGATTTACAGGTATCCAAAATTGGACTCACTCCTAATAAGTCCCTAGGCCTTTACCTAAAAGTCTTAGGTAACCTAACATTGGTTTCGTTGCCCACGAACCAAGGTCAAAAAGCAGCAGGGATTTTACACCCTGATAACTCAGCCAATGTCCTGCCATTATAGAATTTTTCTGGCCCGGTTAGTGGCAGTAGTCCAATCCTTCGTATAATCTCTTTTAATGTGTATGTTTTTAACAAATGGATCCCCAAGCTTCTGATCTCTGAGGGCTGAACTGAGGCATGTAGAGTCAACTATTGTTCACCATTATAGGATACCGATGTCTTTGTTGGACTGGCTTAGTGATTTCATCCCCCAGCTTGTGAGATCTGTACTAAATCCATGAGGATGTTCACATACCATACATGTATACAAGACATATATTCTGTCTTTCAAAGCACCATGAATTTAAAATATAAAATAATATTAGTTGCCTTTCTCTTCACTGAACATAAATATGCAAACCTATAATTAAAAAGACTTCATTACAACAGTGCTGCAAATTCAAATTACAAAAAAAAAAAAAATGCAAGCCTGTTTTAAAAATGAAAAAAAAAAACTATAGCTAGTCAGATATTTTAGCATTTCTAGTATTTTGAAGACCATACATATGGCAAATGAAGTAGTAGGGATAAAATACACTTTGCCAAAAGAGGAACTGAAATTGATACTTCCAAGATCTATTTTTCATGAATTAGAATACAATATTTTTGCTTTTAACTATTAAAAAAATTTTTTTTCTGTTTGCTTTGCCACTATGCTTTTTTTCATCAGAGATTTAAATTTAACCATTGTTTGTTTGTTTTTTCTCCCACACAGATATTTTAGGGCAAAGAGTATGTAGTGCTATAATTAGAAGATGAAATAAGTAGCCTAATCTGATACACTCTCCCTGTGGCTTTTGACACTGATATGGTATTTTTAGAGATTTACTGGTTTGGAAACCTACCTTCAACAGTTGCAAAACATCTGAAGGAGAGAATGCTATTTAAATGTTTGTACAAACATTTCAGGCCTTGCCACACCTGAGAGAAGAGGGAGAGTTTTTGGAAAAGGGTATTCTCCTCCGGTAGTTAAAAAGCACTGATATACATAACGACTCACTCATTAGCAAATTGTTAGCAATTTATTTACAGGAATTTCCAGGCAAAGAATCTTGTAGAATTGCCCAAGAGATCCCTGGAGGAAGTAACATGTTATTTACATACTTATTTACAAGATGGACTTAGTGATCTCCCACCAAAAAGAGTATTTATCTCTTCTAGTAATCCTTTCAACCTACCAAAATTACTGCCTAAAGCAACAAAGGAAAGAAGAGTATGAAATATAGGAGGCTTGATTTTTCTACATAAATTTGTATATTAAAATGATTCAAATTCTTAAGATGGTGTAATGTCTTCAACTGGTAATCAGATATTTTTCTATTGTCCATTTCAGTCACAGGAACACCGGTTATTTATCTATTTATATATCACTGTCTGTGCTAGGCATCCTTCTAAGTGCTTTACAAATACTAATTCATTTAATCCTTAGAACAACTCTATAAAGCAAATTCTGTTTTTACTCCCATTTTACAGATAGAGAAACTGAGGCACAATAAGATAAAGTAACTTTCCGAAGCTACCCAGCTATTAGTGGCAGACCCTGATACACTCAGGCCATCTGGCTGCAGTCTGGGTTTTGAACCCTCTTGCATGTTGCCTCTCAAGTTCTCTATCTTTTCTTCTTCTGCTTCTCTCCCTCCCTACATCTGAGAACATTCATGAACATTCATTTATGAACAAGTAAGAATTTCTTCGTCAGAATATAAAAGAAAAAAGGGGAGAACACAATATTGAAAGTCTCTGATAGAGCCAGGTGTACATGCAAGGACTCTCTACATCATTGAATGCTAAGAGTAAATTCCCACTTGGGATATTTTCAACTATAGCCTAATGCCAACGTTGACTGGAGGTAATAAATATGGGCTATAACTTCATACCTAGAAAACATGCAGAAATTAGCATACCTGTGGAGATAAGTATGGTTTAGAGGAGGATGCTTTTGTCAAATATGAAACAAAGGGCTGAGTTATATCACGAAAATGTGAAAAAGTTGCAAACTTTTGCCAGGATGCATATTACCCTAAACTTGAGACCAGAGATAAGAATAAAATAGATTAAATGCATTAACTATAAAATTAAGATAACAATAGCAACCTGTATCTCAAAGATAATGTCCATAGTAACTGATAAAATGATTATAAGACAGGGGAAGAAGTTCTCTAGTAAATTAGAAAACAGATGTCTCCTGATAACAATAAAATCTGCAAACAAAATTAATGCCTTCTTATTTTAATGAGGAGCCAAATCAAAATTTAAAAAAATACACAACTGCTATTTTATTGGCTGTTTTTTTCTATATGTATTTCAGATGATATGAAGAACAGTCATAAATGGATTAAGTTACACTGATATAGCTATATGTTCATGAACTGAGAAAAATAATGTTTGTGATTATAGCAAATGAAACTTTGAGCCTCCGTGCAAAAGAAGAAATTCTTGATAAAAAACTACCATAGTCTAAATAAGTTCCAGAGATCTGAAAAAGTCTGTAGATCTCCAGAAATATTTATTGCAAGGAGAGACATAGAAATGAGGGTCTGCAGTCCACTTAGTCGTCTTCTACTACTTACTACAGTAAGTGTAAAACCCTCTATCCTTGTCAGATAGAACCCATAATTTACTACTTTAGTGATCCATTAAACCTCAGAGAGTCACACACAGTATTTAGATGCTTGTGTTAGAGATGCAAATTGATTTAACAGCATGATAATAGGAAAAGTGTTCTCTACAACCAATTCTGATGTAAGCTCTTCCTTGAGGAACAGGCCTTTCTGATTTTTTAGGTAAAACCTAAAGCCAGTTGGGACAAGAGCATTGCTTCTAACAGTTCTTAATCTTTCATGGATGAGTATTATTTCTAAACTCCAAAATTTACAATCTTTGATTTTGTATAAAAAAAAAAGGTAATTAAATTTGCAAGTTTCATAGAAATAGTTATGTGAACTGAAGTTGATGGTAGCAAAAGACAGTGTAGATTCCTTTTTGAGAATGACATCTTTTACCTTGTTCTTACCTTTTATTCTTGATGCAAACAAAAGTAAGAATTTTCTATGGTGCATTTCAGATTTTTCCCAAACTTTTCTGCTTTAAGTGCTCTTTAACAAAAGATTTTATTTTATTTTGTTTTGTTTTTAATTAAATTTATTGGGGTAACACTAGTTAATAAAATTATATAGGTTTTGATAAAGAAGTTATGGTTCATATATACAAAGGAATATTACTCAGCCATTAAAAATATGAAATTCTACCATTTGCCACGACATAGATGGACTTAGGTTATTATGCTGAGTGAAATAAGTCAGAAAGAGAAAGATAAATACCATATGATTTCATATATGTGGGATCTAAGGAACAAAAGGACAAACTAATCAAAAACAGACTCGAAAATAAAGGGCAATTTGGTGACAGCCAAAGGGAAGAGAGTTGGGAGGCTGGAAGAAAACGGTGAAAGATTAAAGAAGTACAGATTAGTAGTTGATAGATGGTCATGGGGATGGGGAGCACAGCATAGGGAATGCAGTTAGCATTAATATATTGGAGAGCCAGAGGAGAGAAGAAGCAATTAGGGGGATTGTTTTTTAAACTATGTAAATGTCTAATCAATATACTGTATACTTGAAACTAATAATAAAATAAAAATTTTAAAATATTGTACAAGTTTCAAGTATTCAATTTAGTAACACATCACATGTATATTGCATTGTGTAACAAAAGAATTTAAGATCAGAAAGTTAGGTAGCAGTCTTTGACAGATTTAATTATTCAATTCAAGTATTTATTATGATATGATACACAAATGCTTTGAGGGATGCAAAGAAGATAGAATGCTTTGTGAGATTTAAAATTTAATAAGATAAAATCAAATCAAAAGCTATATGATAATACAATATGTGTATATTAAAATACCACCAGACCAGAGACTAAGATTCCAACTATAGGTGCTTTGCCTGTGCATTAAAGTTTGAGAATCATTTTTCTAAGGAGCTGAGACATTATGGTACTTTCAGACTATATCAAATCATCAGTATGGTGTTCCAAATGTTAAAACATCTTCCCAAAATATGTAAAGATTTATTGCCATTAATAAGATGTACTTTCTCAATGGTAGAATTAATAGGTATGATGGGAACACAAGCCAGAGTAGAATTTAATATTATCCACAGATAATCTTCATGCCAATGATATTTCATGCAGTGTCAGATGAACAGTTCAACAAAGAATTTTATGAAGAAAGATGACTGCATGAATGTGACATCAGAGAAGGCATTATGATACCTTCTATGTACCATAAAGACTGAATTGGCAGAAAAGAAGAGAGGATATCCC
>NW_006434897.1:5074100-5074515 GCF_000325575.1 Pteropus alecto
CCACAGGGAAAGGAGATGGGGACAGGAAGGAATTGCGAATTGGAATTCTAGATCCAAGGAGCAGCATGACATTTATAATACATACACGCATATGTATGTATAATGTCTACATTTATTTATATCTTTAGTGAAGAAACCAGACAAAATCACTGATTTGCCAATATATCAGAAATAAGTAAGGTGCTTGTTAAAACAGATTTCTAGGCCCTGCCTCTTATGTGATCATTGCTGAAAGTGGGCCTGGGAGCTCCAGTTTTATGAATTTTTTCCTGACTCTGCTACTTTGGCACATTTGGAAATTTTTGGAGCTTAATGAACTCTTTCAGCTTTAATGTTCTAAGATTCTATGTTTTGGGAAACATAAATAGAATTTTGAAACAGAATTAGATGAAATTTTTATGAGATTAAAAAAGGA
>NW_006434897.1:5074533-5084857 GCF_000325575.1 Pteropus alecto
AAAGCCAAAGTTTGTTAAATATATATATACTCTAGAAAGCCAAAGTTTGTTAAATATATATATACTCTAGAAAGCCAAAGTTTGTTAAAAATTCTATCATTCTTAACATTTTTACAAAAAAAATACAAAGACAGACTGACCACTTTTTAAAATATGGAAAGAAAGAGCATGCCATAAAATTATGTTGTTTATTTTAGATATTGCTGGAATGAATGAATTAATATTTTTCAAACCTTTGGATTTACATATATCAATCAATGATATTTTGTTACACGCCATCTGAAGTTTTTTTTTAAATTACATTTTAGTACATTAGGTTATAAGTTCTTTGAAGATACACAGCATGTATCGTCTACATAATATTGTATATGTATATTTCCTAAGAGTTTTTAAGAGAAAATGTGTATAACAACTATATTGAGAGCTTCATAAGCATATTTTCCAAAGCTAGACATGATTTTGTCAGTGAAAATGTGATTTAATGAGTGTTGCCTTCAAATGGCATTCTCTACTGGATGCCATGGAGATATGCAAATGAAGTTAAAGACATTGTCCTCATTCTCAGGGAATTTACAATATAATAGGGGAACAAAGTGCAGATGAAAAGATATAACAACACATGCAAAGATGACATGAAAACAGGTACAAATTAATCTAACACAAAACATCAGCGCTAAGAGAAATGGAATAATGGAATGATCAGTGTGGAGTATAACTATTCAAGTGGACTCGATGAAGAAAACTTATTTTAAATGGATGTTTGAAAGAGGCACCAATATGGATCAAGAGACAAATAGTGGGAAGGATATTCTATTCAGAGAGCATGGCAAACCTCTGGAGAACAAGAGTTAGAAGAAAGAGCAAGTAATTTAATATGATTAGTAAAAGATACAAAACTTGTGCACAAATAACAAAAATGTGATGTATAACTCCTTTTGATTCTGTTTGAGTCATCAAATCATCTATATTCCATTTTATATAGGATAAGGATACCTGTTACCAAGGACTCTATAAAACCTTATTTTCAATGGTCATTGAAAACAATGGATATTGATAGAAACAAGAGAGAGTTTGACCTAAGATGAATACTTTAAAAAATTTAGAGTCTACCTACTATATCTTAAATAGACATAACTGCTTTGCTCTTGCTTTTACAGCATTGCAACGATCAGTTCTGAAAGCATAGACATCACTTTCAAGTTAAAAAGATTATTTCAAGAACACTTTTGGAAATCCAATACAAAGTATGAATATATCCATGTTTATAATTATTCTTTTATTTTTTTATGGAAATCCACATTCATACTTTAAAAATAAAATAGCACTGGAGACAGTTGAAGATTTAATAATCTCATAGACACCTATCCCTCCCTACCCCCCTTTCCAATTTATTTATATTACAATTGTTTGGTTCAATCAGTAGTCAGAGTTTACAATATTGTGACTACAAAAATATCATTTGTTGCCAAATTTGCTGCAATTACATTGGTGTTTCATATGATTTTTTTCTTTAGTTAAAATGTTACTTTTTTTTTTGGATTGCCCTGTTATGCGTTTATTTCTAATTTCGCAAAGATTCAAACAGACCTAGCAAAAATTTTCAGCAAATTTTCTAGTGCTTCAGAGAATCAGTCCTGGAGATGTCAGTCAGTTCAGCTCCTCCGTTCTGCTCCTGTGTAGATGGGCTGCGAGATCTGGTACACAGCCATAATCCTGATAACTCCTTTTACTGTGTCTTCCCTTCTTTTCAGGACTCTGCCGCTTCCTTTTTCTTGATTTACTTCCTCACATTAGTGGAACCTATTTTCCAATCAATTCCTGGAAAGAGAAAAGGAGATAAATGGGTGGTCACTTTTTGAGATACTGAAAATTTGAAAATATCTTTCTCCCTATACTTAGTTGAGTGGGAATTATTTTTTCTTTAATTGTGAGGATATGGCTCTATTTTCTTTATATTTCAGTTTTGCTTTAGAGATGTCTAATGCCATTCTTATTCCTGATTTTTTATTTATGACCTATTTTACCTTCAGGAAGACTTTAGGATTTTTTTTTCTTTATTCCTGTTCTAAAAGTTTATAATGCTATGCCATGGTATGGGTTTTCATTATGTTAGGCACTTTCATAGGACAAAATTTAAATTTCAGTCCTTCAAGATATTTCATCTAGGATCATTCAGAGTTTCCTATACCCATTACTTCAGAAATTCTAGGAATAAAGGAGATGACTAAGGTCCCACAGGTCAATATAAAGACTTTCACTCAATACTATGCTTTCAGCCATACACCTCATCTTTGTACCCTTAAATGCCAGGTGTCCCCTAGTCTTGAATAAAACTCTCATCTGCTGAGATAAGAAAAATAGTCTATAGTTATCCTCCATAATACCTGGTACCTTCAATTGATAAATCTCTTATATGTTCTGCATGGTGATTAGTTCTCATTGGTAAGCCCTCAACTATAAGTACTTAGATGGTAACTCAACTGTCAATTCGGTCACCATTTCTCCATCAAAGTTTTCTTGAGGAAAAAAAAGTTTTCTTGAATAAAATCATCTGAGGATCTTGCAACATTGGGCTCATATTCTGGTTGTAAATTCTAAATGGAGCTGAATACCAGCTGCTCTCTTTAAATGTGATATATAAACGCTAGTTTGCCACACCCTCATTTCATTCCTAACTTTGAGCCAGAGTGACACTTGCCATTTTCATCACACGCTGTGCTTTTTATCATCACCTATGTCCTGTTTCTTGTACCTACTCCACTTATTTACGATACCTGTCTGGCCCTGCAGCTCATGAACTCAGCTTTAGACTCTCTCTTTTGTATGGTATTTGTAATCTCAATTCAAGTTTACTTCAGAATATTTACTAGTATACAATTTCTAGAATATCTACTAGCATGTATGCAGTTCTTATCAGCAGTATGTCCTGTTGAATAAAACCCATCTGATTTCTTCTTTACTCATCTACTCTCCTCTATTCTTGTTCTTAGTTGCTGTAACTAATACATAAGAGGTCCTGTGATTTTGAATGGTCCCCCAACAACTCTACAGAACTATAAAGCTAAACAATACAAAGTAATTATTGGAGAATCTGGGTTGTAGGAAAAAGGGTTGTAAGTTCTCCCCAATTAAACATGCCTCTTATTTTCTTTTCTTGGCTGTGCTCTGAAAGTCAAGAATGACCCAAGAAACCCCAATAATAGTTGAAATTTAACTCTTTGATATATTATTCTGATGAAAAGTAAAAATTTCCTCTTAAGAGGTTATGACTTCAGACTGCAGAAGACTAGGAAGACACGAAAACTAAAGGCAATATGGGATCCTGGAATAGATACTGAAGCAGAGAAGGAATATTGGTGAAGAAAAAAAAAGGAAATTTAGATAAGGCTTTTAGATTAGTTAACACTATTGTACTGATGTTACTTTCCTTGTTTAGATCATTGTACTGTGATTATGGAAGATCTTAACATTAGCGGGATGTGGACAAAGTTTTTATAATAACTCTGTGCTATTTTTACAACTTTATCTAAATTTATTTCAAAATAAAGTTTTAAAAATTTAAAACAGATTATGATTTTTCTTTGATGTATCTATTTTAAAATATATCTACAGTCTAGAGAAGAGCATGTCAAAAACTAATCCTTAAATGCTCTGCAATAGTTAGGAAAAGACATCTTTACATTTGCATAGAAATCCTCTATGACTGCATATACCATTCCCACAGCACTTACACACTTTGCTAACGTCTGTCAGATTGCCTGTGACTGGCTGACTTCCTGGATTTCCAGCAGTCCTAGAGCCTACCCACATGTTCAGTGGTTATATTACTCCATGTTAGTCTCCTATTATTGACTGCGTGCCTGAACCAGGTCCAAAGATGGCCAATAGCAGTGTGCATTGTGTGTTCTACTGTAACTCTTAGAGTGGGTCAGTTCTCCAAGCACCTCTGTCACCCTATATGAAGATCTAGTTAAGATCTATAGCTAGTTTTATATACATGACACTCTGACTACTATTTTCTCCCTTGGATTTTCTACACTATTGTTGGTCAAAACTCTTTGTTACCAATATTGGTATTTGTTACTACTATGTCTTCATTCACTCAATAAATTTTTATTGAGCACCTTTTATGTGTAATGCACTGGGATAAGCAGACAATACAGAAAGAATACGTGATAGACATTGATTTTATCTTTATGGTGCACACACACATACTTTGGTGCGTTTGGTGAATAAAAAATTGCCTGTTTTCTTCCTTCCTTCTTTCCTTCCTTCCCTCCTTTTTATCTTTCACTTCAAATCTTGAATGATAGCTTCTCTCTGGCTCCTAAAAATATTTTTTAAAATTTATTTCGGATCACCAAGATATTTTATGAAAGAATCCTGACTGTATATGATTTGCTCAGCTCTGCTGTATTAGCATCTATAAATTTGTTTTTAAAAAATATAACATGGTCAGCAAGTGTCATTGTATACATTTGGCCATCTAAAACTAAAGTTTGTATATTTGTGAGTATGGATATACACATGCAAAGACTTGAAAGCCTTGGGTCTTGCTCTTTCAACAGCCTGCTTCCATGGCAACAAGACCTATTAGAAGCAACCTTGTCACCACAACTTTAGGTCCAAATAATTTCACAGAAAAGATAAAAAGGTATGTGGCAACTCTATCTTACTCCATTTTTTACATAAAGTAATTTCTCAGAAATTTGATCAGCATTTGAGACAACAAGTGATTAAAAATTAAAAGGCCCTGAGAGAGGAAAAAAGTCTATTCATAATAAGGGTTCTGAAAGCTTACTGAAAGGTAGAAGAAAACATGATGGGACTGCAGTCTTTAACGTTTATTGCACAGTGAACAATTGATCCAAAGTTTAAAATGTGAAGATTTAGATCATCATTGGGAAATGAAAATGTTCATCCATAAGCATTTCTACTTTGAGGCTCATAAAGATAGGAAGAAAAGAAGTTTATCCATTAAAATTGAAGCAATCCCATGTTTATAACGTCATTTATTACTTGGGCCAGAAAATCAAGTATGCATGCAAATACTTCATTTTGTTCTTTGAACTTTGAATGTTAGGACATTTTCTCCAAAATCATTGTCCGAATTTACTGATGGCAAACAAAGGCGGAGAGTCCTGGTAGACACAGAATTGTCAGCCAACGTTTTTATTCTTGGTTCACTGCTTTCCACATCTCTGTTCTAAAACACCCTACGTTAATTTTGTTGAACTCAATTGATCACGGAGTCTTCTTGTAAAGCTAAGGCCATGTAATTTATTCTAGTGTATGTTAAGGTTTAAGGTTATAGACAGCACCAAAAGTGCTCCATCAATCATAGGAAAGACTGAGCCAAGCAGCAAAACTAAAAACCACAACTTCAAATCTGTTCATTGAAGCCATCATAATAATTAAATACAATCAAATGCATATTACCTATTTGAATTTAGTTTTATTAGGGGATTTGACTCAGGTTGTAATTTTTTTTTTTCTTGGTCATTATATCCACTTCAAAGATAGGACAGAATTATTTCCATAGTGAACAATAGACACAGTCTAGTCACTAGATATTCAATTTTTAAAATTTACTTTTAATTTAAATAGAATACACACACACACACACACACACACACACACACACACAAACACACAATCAACATCTAATATTGTCGGATGTCCACAGCAATATACATACACATATGCAAACTTGCAAATTGTTTTTCTTATTTTGAAATATTGCATTCATTTTATAGAGGCTTTAAGATTCTGCATTGTTATTTTGTAAATTTTAAAATACTACAAATTTTAAAGAGTTTAGATAAATTTATAATAAATATTTATTTAACATCTATTGTGTACTGGGTATGAAGACCTGGGGGAAATTAAAAGACAAAAGAGAAAGTTAATCTTATCTCTTATTGCCTATTTGGGGACTTGCCTTTATAACAGAAAAATAAGGAGATGAATAAGAGATGATGAATAGTGAAGTGCTAAGCATAGAGTGAATTGGTCGATAGACTTAGGATTTGAAATTAGAGTATTAGGACTTAAACTCTTTAAATCAAAGTTATGGTGCTTTTAGATTCTGCCCAAGTAAAGAGCCTCTGGTAGCAAAATCTCTGTTTGTACCCTTGTAAATATTTTTTTTTAATAAATGACTTCCCCTACTGGAATGTAAGCTCAAGGGGCACAGACTGTCTCTGCATCTAACTTAGCATAATAAATGACAGATAGCAAACATTCTATAAGTAATTGTAAACTGGCTGAGGACAGCAAACTAAGTACAAGATCTACCTTTTTGATAAGTTTCTTTTAATTTTTAAATTTAGAATTTTAAAAACTTTTATTTCGAAATAATATTAGATTTAGAAAAGTTGCAAAAATAGTTCAAAGAATTCCTACATACATTTTACCCATACTCCATAAATGTTATCATATATAACTAAAGCACTACCACTAAAATTGAAAAATTAACATTAGAAATTAACCTTACCACTAGGTGATACTATTATCTAATTTACAGGCCTTATTCCAATTTTACCAATTTACTCACTAATGTCTTTTTTCTGCTTCAGGGTCTAATCCACCATCACATGATGCATTTAGTTGTCATGTCACTTTACTCTCCTGTAATCTGGAAAGTTGCTCACTCAGTTCTTTCTTAAAATATTGCTTAATTGAAAGTTATTTTATGTTTCCTCATGATAAAATTCAGATTATTTGTTGTTGGTAAAAATACCACAGTAGAAATGTTGTGTTCTTCTCAGTGCATCGCACAGGGAAGCACGTGATATTGATTTGTCCCATCATGGGTTATGCTGTCTTTGATCAAGTGCTGAAGGGGGAGAACAGCTACTTTTAGATATTCATGGACATTTTGGACAGGACCGAATACAAAGGACCTTTTGGCATGTAGCAAATATCTCAGTGGACACTTTGAACAAAACCAAATGTCCTGCAAGGATACAAGCACAGGGAAATAATTCTGCCAACAACCTAAGGAAGCTTGGTTGGAGTGGATCTTCACCTAGAGGAGCCCCTGATAAGATCTCAGCTCTGGTCAACAGCTGGGTTCCAGTTTGGTAAGATCCTGGAAGAGAGGCTTCAACTATGCTGTACCCAGACTCCTAACTCATGGCAACTATGAAATAATAGATATGTGTTATTTTAAATACATACAGATATGTGTTGTTTTGTCATAATTTACTATGCAGTATAGCAAACTGACGCCTGGAAGCACAAAGCTGCTGTAACAAATACCTAAATAGTAGAGTGGCTTTGGAACTTGACAGTGGGTAGAGGCTGGAGGAATTTTGAGGAGCATGATAGAGAAAGCCTAAATTACAGTGAACAAACTAGTAATAGAAATATGGACTTCAAGGACACTGCTGCAGAGTGTCAGATGAAGTGGTGAACCATGTTCTTGGAAACTGGAGAAAGGGAGAGTGTGTTAGGTAGTGGTTGCATGTTTTGTAATATCATCCCTGCCGTTATCACACAGAAGGACTTGTGAGTGATAAATTTGGTTATATTTATTTTTTAACAGTTTAATTACGGTGAGCCTAGGCATGGTTTTCTCTGCTGTAAGATTCATAACTCTATAAATTAAGGTCTTTCGAGCCATTATTTGCCATATATTTTTCCACTTCAATTAACTACATGTTAAACTTTTTGCCATTTCTCCAAAGATATTTAGGCTCCATTCTTTTTTTAGAAAAAAATCTTTATTCATTTTGTTATCTGATTGAATTTCTGTTGATTATTTTCAAGTTCACTGATGATTTATCATCTTTAATCTTCTGTTAAACTTCCAGTATTTTTTTATATCAGACATTTCACGTTTCACTCCTATCATTTCCTAATAGGCTTTTTCAAAATTTCAGTTCTATAATTTCAAATTGTTCTATTTCTTGGCTGAAATTTCTTATTCTTTAGCTCATTGTGGTCATATTTTTTTTTCTGTGTTTGAAAATAGTTATACTAGTTACTTTAAAATGCATATATGATAATTGATTATTGATTGCTTTTTCTCTTGAGTAAGGGTTACATTTTTCTGTTTTTTCATGTGTCTAGTAATTTGGAATGGTATTCTGTGACTGATATATTGTAAATATATATGTTGTATCCTATGAGTAATATATGGTAAAGACTCAGGTCCTCTTATATTCTTCCAAAGAGTATTTTAGTTTTTGTTGTTTTTGTTGCTGTTGTTTCAGCAGGCAATTAATTTGGCAGAACTTAAATTCAAACACTATACCTGTGGAGTGAAGCAGCAGAAATTCTGTCCAATTACTTTAACTTTAGCTACTCCATGCATATGCAATTCAGGGGTCAGGCAAAGATAGTGGCAGATTTTTACTGAAAATTGTGAATAGTGTCCATTGATTTTCTCCTCTCCTGTGTTTTCTCCTTGTATTAGTTTCCTAGAGCTGCCATAACAAAGTATTGCAAACTGTGTGCCTTAAAACAAGAAATTTATTCTTTCATAGTTCAGGAGACCAGAAGTCCAAAATCAAGGTATTGGCAAGTTTAGTCTCTTCTGGAGGTTCTGAGGGAGGTTCTGTTCTACATGTCTCTCGTAGGTTCTGGTGGTTGTCAGTTATAGTTGGCATTGCTTAGTTTGTAGCTGCATATGCCAACCTCTGCCTCCATCTTCACATGGCCATTTTCCCTCCATGTGTGTATCTGTCAATATTTTCCTTTTCTTATAAAGACACCATCTTTTGATTAGGGGCCTGCCCTAATTCAATATTACCTTATCTTAATTACTTCTGCAAAGATTCTATTTCCAAGTAAGGTCACATTCACAGATTCAGTGTGAACATGAATTCTGAGGGGACACTACTCAACCCAGTACATTCCTTCACTTTCCAGTTATTGTGGCAGTCTCAAACTCTGTCCTCTAAGACTTCAAACTAAGACTGCAGATTTCTATCCAAGTTTTAGGTACTCCTTACTTCACTGAGAGGGCCTGCCCTCAGGTAAAAAGCCACATAAACCCAGAAACTCAAAAGCGCTGTTCCCTTCATCCAAAAATCAAGTCTCTAGATTTTGTCTGCTTTTGTTTATTCTACCATGCCTCTGGTGATTGTCTTTTTAAATCTTTTCCATAGTTTATAGTTTCTCTCAGTGGGAGGGCTGGTCTAATAAGAACTACCCCATCACAACTGGGGGAGAATCACCTGTTTTTCTAACCAGTTTAATTTAAAAAAATTATTAAGAAATAACATTTTGTTGCATGTTAAGTAATGTATAGGAATTATGTTGTATTTTAAAACCATTCGTTTTAAGTATGTTAAGTATGTCTACTTTCTCCCTTTAAAGTTTTTTCCTGTGGTGTCTGATGAATAAAATAATAATAGTAACACATCTATAAGTGCTTTATACATATTATCTCAGTAAATCTGCAAATCACAGTTAGGCAGTTTTACAGATGAGTAATTATCATTTTACAAATGAGTAAACTGAGGCCCAGGGAAGTTAAGTAATTTCTATATGTTACACAGGTAGTATATGGTGGAATATAAGAGCTCATGCATATGCCCATTTTGTTATACTGCCTCCTAAAAACACAGCTCTTTTTCTCTGGCACTAGTTTGGATCATTATTGACCACAAAAATAAAAATAAAAATAAGGCTGCATTTGTTAATTTTGCCTGATTTTTAATGTGTTGTGGGAAGTAACTAGTAAGTAAATAAAAGTAAGCATTATAAATATAGAACTTTATTGAATAGAATATGGCTTAATTTCAGAATCAAAATTTATTTGTCCAGTATGTATGATTGACAATCAGAAATTCTTTAAGCATTAAAGCAAGCTCCAGAATTCTCAAATTTGTGCATTCTCTTTTTTAATCTGCAAGGCAAGAAATACTAAAAATTAGATTATTCTCAAATAGTTACATTATATTTTATGTTATAACCTTTACTTTATCATTGAGAAAATCTCTCCCTCTCTCTTGCTCTCTCTCTGTCTCAACTGTTTTCTCTTATCATAAACATGACATGCTGTAAGACATGAACAAATGTGTATGTACTTAAGCAAAATAGTTATTTCCTTAACTTGACTCACCAAGGCACCCTGGAGATTAATACTGTTACTGATTTCACAGGTCTCCTGTGCATGTGAATATCCATGAGATTCTATTCAACTGGGGTAACTAAGAAGAAAGAACAATGTTCCTCTATACAAGGTGGGTTTGCATTGTCCCACACATAGCCCGCTGATGGCCGTGGGATGGCAAAGTCATCTTCATTAGACGGAATTTAATAGTGAATCAAAGTTCTTGTGGAGAATAGACTGATCTAAACTTTAGCCTCC
>NW_006434897.1:5084901-5110440 GCF_000325575.1 Pteropus alecto
GGAAAGAGTAGGCCTTAGTAAGTTGAATGTATCAGATTGTTTTTCACTAATAGTTCTCTTGTAAAACTCTGAAAACTACCCAGTTTAACCCTTAAAAAAAAAAGGAGAAAAAAAAAATAATGCACAGAGAAGAGAAAAAACTCAGTATACCGTGGACATCAATTTCATTGATTTTTGAAATGGCTGCTGTCCCTGTAGCAAGCTCCACAGTGTGGAGTATGCACACATGAACAAAATATGTCCATGAAATTAAAACCATTTTCTTGCTACATATAATAGTACACATCAAATCTCACAGTGCTACAGTGCTATAGCTTTATCAAAGAATTTATAAAATGTAATTGCCTTTCTGTTTTGCTCTATGATTGGAGATTCTAAGATTCAATCTAAGGGTGCAGTTCTTTGACAAAATCTTTACAAAAATATTCTGAATCCAGGAAGAGTTAACAGTGAAAGAAAGAGGAGGAGCACCACACGTAAAATGTATCAACCAGCACCTGTACAGCAGGATCAGACATAGTTAACAAGAAAAAAGGAAGGAGAAACAAATGTGTTAGGTGATCTTTAGTCTAAAGAAATCTCTTTTGGGCAACTGGGCATTTTGCTCCTTGCCTTTTATTTCCAACTTCCTTTCAAAGAATTTGTTAAGTGAAAGGAGAGATGATGGCAGCTCGGTATATCAAAGTTCAGTTATCAGTTGGCTTATTCTAGTATCTTTAGTCTTTTGTGGATGCCTTATGATGTGTTATGTGGTAACACTGGGAAGTTAGTCTTATACAAACGATTGCCACATAAATGTTAAGGAGTCTAAAAAGAAATCACAAAATAGAAATTGTTGCTCTTTCAGGTATAAAGTGGCACTGATAAGAATTAATTTATCGAAAAAGATTTGGTTGGGTAGGTTTCTTTTACCATTTTGGGGAGTGCAGAGGGGAATGACTTATTTTTCATTGGGGTGAGAAGGAAGGTCCAAGAGAAAGAAAAAGGTGTAATGAAGACTGTTCATCACTAATTCTTTTAGGATTGACCGCAAACATGTTGTCCCAATCAATGACAAAAGTAAATAAAAAGCTTACTATCACTACAAAGAAATGTGCTTCCTTTTAGGTGATTTTTACTTTTAAAAATTCACAGGAACTGTTAAAAATTAAATCTCGCTTTAAAATCAAAGTATACCTTTTGGGGGACAAATGTCATAGTTTTACTAAATCTGGAACACGAAGACTTCAGAAAATATTGAAAAATAGTGTACTAGTCAGCAGGAGACATCCTCATTGGGATTGTAAAGAGAATTGAATGAAAGTGTTATTTCAGAGTCATGGGCAGAATTAAAGGAACCAGTAAGAGATGGTGAGTCAGCCAGGGACTAGCAATAACAATGACCCATTACCACCTGTAAATCTCCTGGGCAAGTGGAAGAAACAGCGTTTCCAGACCAAGTAAGACCTCAGCCACCTGACAGAGATATAAAAACAGAGCCAAAACTAGGGACAACAGGGAAAAAATACTCTGAACTTTTTCTCCTCCTGTCTACTTATTTCCTGCTTTGTCTTCAGTGGCCAACCCCATCAGAGCTAGAGGATTCTGCTGTCTTTGAGGATCAGAACTTCCCCTTTTACTGGCCCAGACCACACATCAGAGCAAAGACAGGAAGCAAATTGATAGTGGGGTTTACAAACGCATGACCAACCGAGATACGGAAAGAAAAATCACTGTCTAAAAGAAGAATGAGGAAGCCAAGAAAGCCTGAATCACAGTCCTTGATGCATGAGGAGTCAATTTCTTGTGACTAAGACTTTATTCCTGTTACCTCTGAAACGATGTCTTAATTGTGAAGAATCACAAGTTTAATGTAATTTACCTTTAAGAAAATTGTTTTAGAAAGAAAATGTAAAAAATAAAATAAAATAGATGTGTAAGAAGATCTTCCTTGTGACTTTATCATAACAATAACAGGTGTAATCTGTTTTATTCTATTTAACCACAATATTTTTTTTATTTTTATTTTAGTATATCTGTATGAGGTAGCATCTTTACTTTGCTATATCTGTCTGAGGTAGTATGACCTATTTTCCTCAAAATCACTTTCATATATATACCTTATAATGTTTTAACACGAAGCAGCATTGTATATTGATTTTAGTCTGAAATTTAGTTTTAACAGGGAAGAGCACTACAACAAAATTAATGTTTATGTGAAATGCTTTCTCAGTGAAAGGAAAATACATCATGTATTTAACATTTAAAAGCTGAAAAAGGACTTAATGATCAAGTCTAAAACTTTTATTTTACAAGTGAGGACAAAAATCTAGAGATCGTTGTGGTTTCCTCCATAGTAACACAAGGCTGTTTTTATCAAAGTTAACATGAGAACCCAGAATTCCTGACTTCTCAATCTGTTTTCCCACCTTCCCATGGTATAGTTCCTATTTATATTCCTGTTATATGGTAGAACCTATTTTATTTCAAGGAAACAATACATTCCTTTCTAACACTGCCTGTACAAAAGTGCATTGAAAAGATGTACCTATCACCTTAATATTTTTCAACCAAGATTTGAAGATTATACAGAATAGAAAGCAGCGTCCTTGTGGACTTGCCAGAATCTCTGGGAGCTGCCTGTATTCATTGTCTCTATGTGGACCGTGGGTCTGTCATAAGCCCCATGGCCAAATGTATATTCAGAGTCAGGCTCCTTTGGCCTTAAGTTTTCTCCAATGAACCCAGTTTATTATTTTTGTGGGAACTATACATGAAAGAATTTTACCTTGCCGTATTTTAACTCACAAAAGAAATTGTCAGGGCTCACAGGGAGTTTCCTGGATATAAATCGGTTAATTCGATCTTTGGTTCTATCTTATCCTTTCATTATTACACTCATCCTCTTATTTAATCTGATCATTTGCTATTTCTATTTCCTCTTGAATGTCTGCAATTTTTATCTGTGCTGTCCTGCTTTATTATACTTCCCTGAAGTAAGTAATGACGTAAAAACAGAGGGCCCAACCTTTCCTGCAGGTGTGTGCTTGCTCTGTGCTTACAGATAGGTCACTGAAAGTCCATGCAAATTAGGGCACCTTGCCGAGCTGCAGAATTTTATCTGGAGTAGCAGGTGTGTTGTAGAAGAGAACTGTAAACGACTCAGTTTGAATGATGGCTGTTGATGTTCCTCTATGCTTTATTCTTGTAGTTCACCTAATGGGTCATGTTATTGACATCTGAACTCTACAGAAATGGTCATGGAAACCACTTGTGTCTAATGTTCCACTAGATGGGGCATTGATTTTTGTAGGACAAGAAAATCACCAAGTGTTCTGTCTCCAGTCCTCTCAAAATAAAAATTGCAAATTTTATGAATAAAGTAATTATTCAAGAAACGCAAAAATATGTTATTTAACCTCTGGCAATAAAAGCTTAGGAAAGTGTGTCTTCTACTATAGGAGATTATATAATTAAAACAAATTAATATGTATTAAAACTGGTGGTATTCAGCATGTTTATTTTTAGGAAAAAAAATCTCTGCTGTCAGAATATTATATTTTTTAAAAATACCCATTGTAAAGATGGGTATCATTTTATGATATTCTTTCTAGAATATCATAACTTCTTTCTTTTTATAAGGTAAGATGGAAAATCTATGTTTCCCAAATGTTTATCTGTGGACTAGGGACAATCTATGGCAAAGATTTAACCAGTTTATTTTGAAAAGAGAAAATAATATTAACGATAAAGTGTGTGTGTGTGTACGTGTGTGTGTGTGTGAAAGAGAGAGAGAAAGAGAGAGAGAGGCAGAGAGAGAGATAGAGAGAGACAGAGAGAGAGTGGTATTTGTAAAATGCCAGCCTTCTTTTCCTGAGGGAAGACCTACTTTCCTCTGGGATTTTGCCATTCTTATTCATGGAGAGTTAAATGATTTGGGTAATAAATGGTAGCTGATTTTTTTTTTTTTGAATGTCCTTACTTAACAGAAAGTACTTGGCAAAAAAAAAAAATTTTAAAATTTAAAATTGCTTACTGATCTGTGAAATGTACACATCTAGGAAGGTTCTTATAAGTTCTATGATGCCAAAGCTGGTTGTACAGAGGAGCCAAACACTCAAACGTAGCTGAACTATTCTGATTCTGATTTATCACACTGGTGTTGCCTATTCCCAATGCTGCAGACTAGATGATGCGGGTCCCTGCCAATCTGAAGATGAATTAGAAATGTTTAATCCTATTAAAACATACTCATACTTTGTTAGATTTTCTTCATTGTTCTCTCTTTGTTCTCATTACTTTTGTTAAATTTCTCCTTACTCCTCCACATGCCCTCTCAGCTGTCTTTTCTACCAAATATTGACGTTGGAATTTTCCAAATGATTCCAAATCAGTACACATTGCTTATATTTATATTATCCAACAGAACAATCCTTAAAAACAATCATATCCTAACCTCTTGCGATAACCTCTAAACTCTTCTGCCAGTGACTGGAGAAATAAAGTCACTGGCAGAAGTTAACAACTCAGGGAAGCAGATGGTGTGAGATACAAAAGTAGCTTTACTAATTACTAAGGAAAAAAAAGCACTGGGGCTCCTACACAAAAATTATCTCCAATTTCTCTATTTTGCTGAGAAAAAAAAGATACCCTTGAGCCTTTTATAAATATTCACTTAAATTTACTTATATAAAATTGACGCCTGAAGATAAAAGTAGCTCTAAGTATGATTTTCCTTGGCTCTACCCATCAGTAAGGGACCATGAGTGTCTGTCTCCTGGAGCCTGAATAGAGGAGTGAAAGCTTTGGATTGGCTTAATTCTTTGGGCTGAAAGTTCTTACAAATAAATTCTATACCCTTCTCTTAGTTCTTGGAGAGCCTACATAAGGCCAGGATTAGATGAGGCAAGTGAGGATGCTCTCATTCTAAGGCCCCTGCAAGTTCAGGGTTGGCACTGGGAGGCCTGGCCCCTTAACCCTTGCCCTCCAGGTTTGCCCCATCCTAGTCCTGGTCCTGAGCCTACACAGTAATGTATTTGAGATTTGATAGCAAAACCCCAAACAACAGCATGGAGTGGGAGTGGGGCGAGATTTATCTCTGCTATACCTAAAGGAAGGGGACAGATGAATTTAGGTGTGCCCGGTGAAGAACGGGAAGACCATCCCTTCTTGTCAATGACAGGGAACATAAAAAGAAGCCACACACTTTTTATAGCTTTTATGCATGTTTCATGATATTTATTCTTATAATATTTTTTCTTTGTAGTCTTAATTGTTAATATGTAAACAAATGGCCTTTTTAAAAATGATTCAAACAGCACCATTTTTGGAAAAAATGTCTTCTTCAACCTTTCTCTGTCTACCACTGAGAACTGTTAAAGCCATAATCAGCAAACCCCCTTTAGCCTTAAAATCTGTGCACTTTCTGCAGTTCTTTGCTTGAACTAGTACTTCCTTATGAACTCTATTCTTGTGTTAGTCTGTCTCCTGAAAAGCAGACCTAAAATGAGATTAAAGGTACAAGATTTTCTTTGGGACAATGCCTGTGGGAGAGAAATAAAGAAGGAGCAAGAAAAGGCTGGGAGAGTCCTGAGACTGTAATGCTAGTCTGACATGGAGTGATGAAGAGAGAAAAGGTTTGTTGTACAGTCTCAGGATGGGTCAGCGAGGTCAATCCGGAGTCCTCGAGTCAAAATCAGCCATCAAAGTACGAGCTTCACGTCTCCCTGGAGCAGCTTTGTCTTAGTGCTCCTGCCATACTTGGTTTGTACTGAGGGTACCTTATGGGAAAAGTGGTCTTGGTGCCAGAACCAGATGGTGTGAGATACCAGCCAAGGCCCTTGGTTAATTCATGTCCCCTACAGGGCACATTCTCATGAACACCACAACCCTAGTTGTGGCTTTTTAATCTTTCGCACCTTTCATACCTCAGAATTATGGCTGGCATCCCTTACTCCCCTAATCAAATATGCGGACCATTCCTCCTGTACTTTCTTTTTAAGAACAAAATAACACCATAAACTTATCAAAGCAAACAAAGCCCAGCAGCTTTCAGGCTCATGCCATTTCACTAGTCCATGCACTCCTCCTCATTTACTGAACCGTGATATCTGGTTATGGTCTTCTTCACTCTAATTCTTTCCAATATTCAGGTAAATTCAATTCCTGGGCATCTCAGTTCCTCATCCCCATGATCCATGACCTTCCCCTTCACCCCCTCTTCCACACACCCTTCAAAGATCTGCTTAAACAGCGCGTTCTCATGGAAGTCTTCTCAGAACCCCAGCTAGATTGGATCCTTCTATCCTACACTTCATAGCATCTGTGCTGCTCATTCAGAGCTCACCAGCAGTTTTGAAAGTACATTGGGCTCTCAGCACAAGTGGATTCCTATCTGTGGAGCTGATCCTTGAACAACAGGGTTTGAACTGAGCAGGATCAATTGGACTGTGGTTGATCCGTTTATAAGCGGACCAGCGCAGTTCAAATCCATGTTTTTTCAAGGGTCAGCCATGTATGTTTAATCCATGTTATTTGATTATCTTCTCTCTAGACTCTAAGTTCCTTGAGAGCCAGTTAAGTCTGTTTTGCTCTTCCCTTTATCCTCAACACCTACATGATATCTGGAACATAGTAGATATTTAATAGATATTTTGTATATAATTAAATGACTTAAATAAATGTATAAATGAGTAGTTTTGAATTGAGTTGACTGGTTTTGTTTTGTATTGCTTGCTGTTTATTTTTTCTGAATTATTATACACTGGGTTCTCTTTTGTGTTTATTTTATTGGGGGGAATTTAATTATAATTAAGTCTAAGAACTTAAATATAGATTTTCTATTACCACCTCAAGAGATATTTAAACATGGATGGATTTTTAAACACTATTTAAACACTACTTTAATTGATTTTCTATATTTAATTTACATTTTCTATTTGAAGTTAGCTTTTTTAACAGTTTAATTTACATATTAAATCCAAATCCTTAACATTGATTGTCATGTTAGGAATTCTGCTTTGAAGTGAAAGTATTCTGAGATTTATTGTTTTTGGGTTTTCTCCCAGGTTTAATGCTAAAATTATTGTTTTATTCTACTACCTCATTTTAATCTATTTTCTGTTTTAATTTAGTCCAGCATTGCTCCATGTTTTTGGTCTCAGGACCACTTTACACTTTTAAAAAGTACTGATGATTCCAAAGAGCTTTTGTTTATATGAGTTATAGCTATCTATATTCACAACATTAGACATTAAAACTGAAAACAAATATTTAAAATACTTATTTATTCATTTATTTTAAAACAACAATAAACCCTTTATCAGCTAACATAATTATTTTTAATGAGAATGAGTTATAGTTTCCAAAACAAACAAAAATATAGTGAGAAGAGAAGCATTGTATTACATATTTGCAAATTTTTTAATAAAAAGTATCTATTTCAAGAGACTAGCTTGGTGGTTACCAGGGAGAAATGGGAGGTGTTGGTCAAAGAGTACAAACTTCCATTTATAACATAAATAAATTCTAGAGATCTAATGTATAACATAGTGATTATAATTAGTAATACTATATTATATACTTGAAAGTTGCTGAAAGAAAAGATCTTAAATGTTCTCAACACAAAAAAGGTAGTTACGTGACATGATGCAAGTATGGGCTAACACTATGGTGATCAAATCAACATGTTGCACACCTTAAACTTATGCATTGTTATATGTCAATTATATCTCAGTAAAGCTAGGGGAAATTTTTTTTTTTCATTGAAAACACCTGTTTCCAAACGTCAAGGAAAATGAGGAATAAGCATTGACCATTGAACTTATAGATGTGATCCTGGGTCACACAAATTCCTCGCTACACCTTTCTCCTGAGAAACTAAATGTTCACTTAGGCATATCAAAAATATAGGAGCTATTTTTAGTAAGGTAATCCATCTGCCATCGTAATCTTAAGGTTAGTTTGTCCTCACTTCTATCTTATCTCACACAGAAATAATAAGTCAGAAAAAAATTCATCAGCCATATACTTACCAAACATCCAGATGGTCCTACATTTCTTAAAATGTTAACCGTATTCTTGTGCAATTGTCCTATGAGATTATGCCTAAAATCTTCATTCCTTTTCTTCTACATATAACTAACAGTGCAATTCCTGTTCTTCATTGAGGTATGAAGATCTGTGGACTTTTGATTTGACTTTCAGGTTATGCCATTGTATGAGCAATTTTTTATAGATCATTAAATATAATTAGAGATTACATTAAACAGTGCAAGATATGTACTGAAGATATATTTTTTTAAGTAAGCAAAAATAAGAAAAGTTTAAAACCCACTTTAATTGTCATGAATATACTTTCAAAAAAGCTTTTTCAATACTTTCTTAACAAAGCATTCAAGTTGCCAATAATTTGCAAATAATCTGAAGCTCATCATGGTTATGAAATACAAAATTTCATTACATGTAATAATTTTAATTTCTTAATTATTTTATTTATAAAATTATTTTGTAGTCCCTATATATTTAAAGAAAGATGCTCACAATATATTATTGAGCCAAAAAAAAAAAAAAAGGCAAGTCGTAGAATAGTATAATTAGTATTATCTCATTCAGGATTTTTAGAAACCTACATATATGTATGATTATAAATTTATGGAAGAAAAATGGAAGAACATATGTTAAATTATTGACACAATTTATAGTCCTAGTAAGAAGGACATGGGCCTGTGTTTTATACACTTCTATATTATTTTGGATTTGCCACTAATAAATCCTATTTTATATATTTTTAAAATACATTTGATTGTCATAAATAAAGTTTCTACTTTTGCTTTGGCTAAATATTTATATTAGTATATACATGTGTGGGTTCCAGGCCTGGCAGGTCCCAGGTCTGGTTGTGATCCAGGCTCGCAGCTAGGAATAGGACCCCGGATTTAGAATGTCACATTAGTGCAGTAGGGTGCCTGTGCCTAAAATATGTAACCATAATTCAGCTTATTGTATCACACATGTGTGGCTGAATGCCACTATTGTACTCTGATCTATGTGGATCCATGTGGTCCCCCTGGGGAGCAGAGGGGAGCACAAGACGGGGAGCAGAAGAAGAGCAGAAGCAGAAGCGCGCTCCCCACAATAAAGTTGGTTCCTGCCGTTTTATTCTCATGTTGGCCTCTTGTGCATTCTTCCACCTGGGCATCTCACCACCAAAACCTTCTTTTCTCGATCAGCTCAGCACCGACATGTCTATAAGCATATACATAATTTTTATATATTAGAACATTAGTAAATATTAGTAAATATTTTTGTTTAGTAAGAAAGTTTTCTTTTTAAAACATTAGAGTCATAATATTAGTATTTTTCTGGATTTTTAAATGATCACAGTAGCATAGGTACTAAAGCTATAAGACAATGAATCAAGAATAACCACTAGAGACAGCCTGTATATTTCTCTTAATAAAAAATCCTAGTATGAAATAATATTTTGTGGTTCTCTGAAAATTGAAGAAAAAATCTAGTTGCAGAATTTTCAGTTTTATAAGTGTTTTAGTCAATTGCATTTTCCAGATTTCTTATTGAGGTAAATCAACATTTTGTTTTGCTTTTATTTCTAAGTGCTCGTTTTCTAATATTTTGCCCTAAGCATGAAGAGGAAACAGAGAGACTTTATGTCTAGTGCCAATTTGTTCTAAGAAATGAACCTAATTGTCACAAATATCATAAAGCAACTCAAATTACCAATGGCTTTCACCACACATCCAAGCATGTTTATTATGTATGCAGTTTGTTCTTTTTTCTTTTTAACAACTCTCACCTTTATTATTCCATACACTGTTTTCTTAACTTTTTTAGTTTACCTTGAAAAAATTATTGTGTAAAAAGCAAGGTGACTTATTTAGCTTAGAATAATATTCTCAAGATCCATCCACATTGTCACAAATAACAATTCTTTGTATTTTCTTGTGACTGAGTAATATTCCATTGTATATATGTACCACATCTGAAACAAGTCAGATGGAAAAAGTTGAGAACCATATGATTTCACTCATATGTGGGATATAAAACTGAAAGCTTTTGATTTCACTTATATGTGAAATACAAAACTGAACAAAACAAACAAAAACTCATAGACACAGACAACCGTTTAGTGGTTACCACAGGGAAAGGGGGGGTACATAGAAAAGGTTAAGGATGTCATATGTATGTTGACAGGAGATTTGACTTTGGGTGGTGAACACACAATGCAACATACAGATGATGTATTATAGAATTGTACATCTGAAACCTATATAATTTTATAAACCAATGTCACCCTAATAAATTTAATTTTTTAAAAAAGCAAGGTAAAATGGTTGGCAGATCATGTTAAACAGGACAAAGCAGCATCTCACGGAAAACCTTTAACCTGAACAAAGTCAATCTGCATTGACCTGCAAGGAGAGAGAGTCAACATTTCTTCTACAAGAAATCTAGCAGGTGACAAGAACCAAGAACAATTAGAAATATCACAGAGAAAAAGTACACATTTATCTGTAACTATCTTTTCAAAGAAGAGTTAGAACTCCAAAGACAGCTCTGTCTTTTAAATTGGGCTAGATTTTGAGGGGTGGGCTCATGGAAGTATTACTAATCCTCTAACTCATAATAGCAGACCTCAATGGACTAGCCTTCCACACTACATGGCTCTGACTCAGCAAAGTAAATTTATTACTGCATTTCAGGCTAATTAAAAGAAGTTTGCAGTAGCAATTTTACTTAAATTCTAGCTAACCTAAAGTAAAAGGAAATAATAATATGCCATTTGTCTTGCCTACTGAGCAGAAATCAAGACTGATCCTAGATTTGTCATAGTGCTCAGTACATTGATTATGCTCCTCAAAGCCAAATGATAAACATCCTTTAAATTATTTCACACAAGAAATATTGTTCACATATACCAGATTTCACTGAAAAGAAGCAAGGCATTTTTTTCTTTTTTCTTCATATTTAAATCAATAAATATTTACTAAATATACAGAACACTCTGCTAAATGCTGTATTTAGGTTAAAGGTAGAAAATATGGTTTTTCATTGTATCTTTTAAATATTTTTATCATGAATATTTTTGTCAGTTAAATATAGCTTAGGTTATTTTTTAAAACATTATTTGTCTTGCAAATAGTCTCATATAAAAAGAAAATACACTCTTCTTTTAATTGATCTAATGAAAACCAGTGATATCTTCACTCTTCTCTTACATTAAAAAAAAAAAAAAGCCAATTGTTTTCCATTCATGGGAAAAATACACTCCTTCTATTTTGGAGATATTCATTCATATCATTTTCTAGTTGGTAAAATTCCAATTTTAAATATTTGACTTCTCAAAATCAGAAATAAATTTACTAAATGATACCTTGCTGTCTATTTCCTTCTGAGAGTATATTAGTAAAAGTTCCATCAGAAAAATAGCTAAGAAAGCAGAAGTGCTCTAGATATTTCAATAGGCAAACAGTTAATTCTTAGAAAAATGGTTCAGAGGCTGCTGCAAAATCTCTTATCTACAGAAGCACACACATCTGCCTGCTGCTGCCAGAGGAAGAAAAACATGACTTCCACTTCTCTTCCACCTTCACCTTGCAGATCTCATCTGAATGCATCCCTAGCAAATTCTAACCCAGAACATGGCTTCCAGGGATTCTGAGAATGTAATTTCCATGTGTCCTGCCACCCTCTCCTAAAGGAGAACACAGAAGGGGGGAAATTACGCTAAATTGCTAACAGATAATGTGTAGAGAGAAAGTAGGATTGAATCAAATTCTGTCCCCGTAGTATTGACCAAAGAGATTTAAGCTGTGGTGTAATAACTCATCTTTACTGAAGTGAATGATAGTTATAAAATAACTCACTCTCAGATATTCATTTAGGGGATTTTGATCTTTGATCTACTTTTATTTCTTTGACCACTTGGATAAATTTCATAAATACTTCCTAAATACTAATTTTGATGATTTAATAGATTTTTTTAAAACATATATTAAATTATTATATATCTATATCTACATTACTATGTATCTTGCCTAGGTGCAAGGCATTGTGCTGAAAGTCACTGAATGGGCTATAAAGATGGCCTCTGCCTTTCAAGTGTTCACAATTATTGGGAAACAAGATAAAAATATAATCGATATAATTCAAGGCAGATTGTGTACAACTAAGAAGGGGTAGAGGAAGAATTAGAGTAGGAGAGCATCCTATGAGGTGCTGAATGACTGAAGAAAGCCGTGGGGAGGAAATGCTTTTTGAGATGTAAGGGTTCTCACAGATAGAAATGAAGTGAGGGGTATGCCAACGCAAAAGGCTAAAATGAGCAAAGTGAAGAGGTTGAACAAATTGCTATAATTATACGACACAAAAACCACAAACTCAGATTCCTACAGGGGCCAGCAGTAATAGAAATGAAGCAGCCCATGTGGGGAATGTGGCCAAGAAAAGAACACACAAGCTATCTAAGGAGGCGTCCCTGGTGAGAACATTAGTCCAGTGATATCAGTGCTCTCAATTGTTTAAAAGAAGGTGAAACTCCATATCTAAGGTGAAACTCCATTTTAAATTGATAGCACCTAATTAAAACAAAACCCCCAAAAACTAAAGCATAAATCAAATAAAACACATCTATAGCTCATAACTGGCCCAATGGCCATCCATTTGCAACCTCTGGGTCAGAGGCCCTCTAAGATTACATCTAAGGAATTCTGATTTTAATAATGAATCCCATTCTTGTTGAATAATATATATTTATATTTTAAATTTATGCATATTAAGCATCACCTCAGAAATTTTCTTCCTATCAATTGTGTGTCTTTTATTGTCTTCATAAGTCATTGTAGAGCTTTCAAGACTTTCATTTGCAAGAAGCTTAGTGTAAAGAAGGGAAGTGACAAGAAAGGGAAAACAGAAAGAAAAGACCAGTGTAGCTAATATTTATCAATCTCTGAGCATTAAAGATTGTCCATTTTATTATTTTTACTAACTTGGGAGAGAATAACAAAAAAATTTTTGTAGTAGAGGAAATGTTGACTTTTCTAGAATAATAACTATTAGCTATCTTAGCAGAATAGTATACTGAACACGTGTGATTATTTAAAATCCAGTCTACTGTAACGTATAAAATGTCCCCTTACATCTGTGAATACTCTTTATTTTCTCAAAATTGCTTATCAACTAACTTCTGAAAAACTGTGCGATCGTACCCTTTAGCATAACAAGAAAAATGGTAACAGGGCACATGTCAAGAAGTAAAACAAATGCCTAAAAAGTAGCCTCAGTGCTATCTTTCTTTACAAGCGTTTTTAAACTGAGTCGAAATGCTCCACCAGTGAAAAATATTAGATTTATTTTTTAAGAAACTTAACAAAAGAAGTAAATAATAACATACACCATTACATACATACACCATTACATAAAGAAAGTTCCTATTTTCATTCAAACGGGCCGATGTTAATATTGAATTATCTATGTTAATATTTCTGGATCACATAAGTCTTATACATGTGATCTGTTACCTGGGAAAATCATATTTATCTGAGTTTTGAGGTAGGATAAAGCTCTTCACAAGAATCTCCTTTGATAGTGTCACTATGTGTACTCTTGGAAACATTTCAAACTAGAAACTTGGATAGATATTTGAATTGAGCTTTTCCCAATAGTGGTGCTTTTTCAATAACATAGGAGAGTACCTAATGGAATATAATGAAAAAGATCAACAATAAAATCGACAATTTTAGAAAAGGAAAAAAATCCACCTGACAATGTTTTCTTTGCTTACGAGTTACAGCTCCACAGAACAAGCACTATAGAGTGTATGTAAGTGTACATACTTTCAGCTTCAGAACAAAGAATAAAAATCTAAAAAGGTAAAAATGAAAATGTGTGCTATTCTGCTGCAATGTAGCTGAGAGTTATAAAGGCCCTGTGAACAATATTAAGTTTGCGGTGGCACAATCACATCACGAAAGATTTACCTTCACTCTGCAAACTCAATATAGGGCAATAACAGTCTATTACTAGCAGAGCAATACAACATCAAAGGAATGTTTAAAAGAACTAGACAGAACCTTTAAATCAACACAATTGAGTTATCTTTCCCCAAAGGAAGCACCATGGGAGAGCTCATAGCAGGGTTTTTCAAGAGGTATTACTAGTTTACCATAAGTTATATTTAATACACTTTTTAAATGTGGTTTGTAATCTCTCTCCACTTTTTAAAACACAGAGCAATAAATTAAAAGAGAAACAGTCCCCAAAGAGCAAAAGATTGGTAGAAAAAAATGATAATAGTTTTATTCTTTGAAGCTAACCTATCAAATAATTCTTCCATAGCCGAAAACCCTGTATTGAATATTTTCTTTCCCAATTTTAATAAGAGTTTTCAAATCTGATCCTAGAAGAATAATAGTAAATTTTTACTATTTATTTTTATAAAATTAGTATTCAAATTCTATTAAAACTAGGAACATTCATCATAACACTTTAGTAAAATATTAAAATTCTCTTTAGAATCTCTAATAGAGAAGTAAGCAATTTTATTCTGCCTTTTTATGACTAAAATTAACATTTGAGAGGATGAGTTTCCTATCCAGGTCATGTCAGAAATAGCAGTAGAATTTATTGTGGAGTCGTACTGTTCATTGTTGTCAGTTCTTACATTAGCATTTTATTATTTCCCCATCCATTCCTATTTTTAATTTTTATAACAGTGTGTTTAGTTTAATAAAGTATTGATATAAGACATTACTTTTCTACATTTAAAAGGTGTTACTTTTCCACACGTATAGCATGGGTTTTGTTGTTGTAAATTTTAGTCTAAACCCATACATTTGTTTCCCATGAAGATAAATGGAACTAATGAGTGTTACCAAAACTTTTCATCATCTATTAATGTCTGACATTTGCATACATAAAGTTGTAAATTTTTATATCTGGTGCTAATAGAACTATGATACCTTTTTTGCCTTTTGTTTGGCTTACGTTAAACATGATTTATACCAGAGATATTTATGCAAAAAGGTTTTAAATTCTAAACAATTTGAATCTATAATGGCTTTTCAGTACATGAATTTTTTTTAGTGCTAAAACACACCCACAACAGGTGCATGAAACTGCCTGTAACACATGGCCTATGGGGGAAGTACTAGGGTTTGTCCCTTTTGATATATAATGATTTTATTGGTGTCACACTATAAGATTTTATAATAAATCAGACTGTATATGGATTTTTACTTATGTATCTGGTGTTAGGAAATATTTAATTCATGTTTATAATGCTTTTAATTTTATAACCAGCTTTCTAAATTTCTTTACAATTGGCCTTTATGACAAGCTATTTCATTTGAAATTGCCTATTACCAGATAATCTTTTTCAAATATTTGAATTGTATTAATTGTTTTTCTTTTTTTAAAGCATGTTATTTTAAGTCCATCCAACTTCTTCATACTAATATTAAAACTTAAAGGCAAAATTCTGATTCATACTTGTTATACTCTTGCCTAGGCAGTAGAAAACTAATTTCATTAGTTATATACTCTTGGTAAGTTATTCTGGAGTTCCTTTAATGTGAAATAATTGCTGTGAATGTGATAGAATTTTTATATTTTTTATTGATGTGATTAGAATATGTGTTCCAAACACATTTATCAGGGTTAGCTTGTTTGTGATTATCAGACTTGGTCCATTCAAATCACAACTAAGAATTCTCATTTTTTCCTCTATCCATTCAACTTACATTAATTCTATCACTAAGATCTAAAGTTCAATAAGAAGTGTCATATCACAGGCAGTTCTAATGCAATAAAAAAACCACACTGATGTTTGCTCACTACCTGATGTCAGCACAATGGTTAAAAGAATAAATACTCTGGAGCCAAATCTGACTTTGAAATTCTGCTCGAATAGTTAATAGTTGTATGGCTGTGCCTCAGTTACTCTTCTGTGAAATGAGACAATAATATTTATAGGTTGCTATAAGGATTAAATCAGATGTTTACAAAGGCTAGCACTACGTCATATAGTATATACTCAAAAAATATTAGCTATTTTTATTGTCAAAATGTATTCAGAAATGTTCTGATGCCTTCCAATTAGTGTCATGAGTATTATAAAATTTTACACAACCATGGAACCCACTCACTGATAAAACAAAATAAGAATGTTGACTTATGTAAAGATTATAGAACCAACACCTGTTGCCTAACAGTACTGGAACTTGTCCCAAATATCAGTGAATGAGTAACTACCTTAAACAGCTATCACAGTCATAAGGCAGTTGGTTCTACAGTCTAGACCTGTTTAAGAATTGAACCAAGTCACCTGCTGACAATAATAGCCATTTAGAGGAGAGATATAAAATTTAATGTTAGTGATTATCTGTTATAATATAACATCACATGCATATTGTCTTCCAAGTTTGCTTGAAGGACATTTTAGCAATGATACTTGGGTGTATTTCAGTTATTAAGGGTTAAGCAAGGGTTAAATCTTGCTTGTAAAAAAACTACAACTCAGTACTTTTAATTAAGGTAGAAAAAATCGTATGACTATTGTCAAAAAGAAACAATTCATAGCAAAGATGGCTTACCAGAAATTTTAACAGATCATACTCTTAACAGATCAAAACTAAACAGATCATACTCTTTCAACAGTGAAGCTTGAAATGAAAATTTACTAAATATCCTATGAAGGTTTTATTCATTTTCTCTCAACATTTGATATTGATTGACCAACTTATGCTTGAGTTTTATTTGAGAATATTACTGCTTCTGAACAGGTGTGTCTCTTTTTTTGTCCTTAACTACTTCCTATGAAGTGGCAGAAGTAGACCATCCTTTCACTATTTTGAAGTGGACTGCCTTAACTATCTTAGAAGACACTCTTCCCTCCTAAAACAATTCTATGAGTGACACAGAAATAGATGAAAGTTAACACTATCTTGGTAGGTACATTCATAGTTCATTTCATATGTATTTCTTTCTTTTATTTGTAATTAAATGTATTTAATTGGGCTTACTCTGAGTCTACTATTTTCCTTCAAATTCTCTGTTGACAATTTATGTTTTCCACTTTCCTCCCTATTTCCTCAGTACTTGATACAGTGCTCTTCAGAAGCACTTAATTGTGGCTTATAGTATGTGCTCAAAAATATAACAAAAGGTTTGTCTAAGATCCATTATAAGATCAAGATGGTCTTAATGGCCTAAATGGTTCAATTTTCTTGTTCTTCCTATTCTCCTCCTCCTCCTCCTCTTTCATTATTATTGTTGTTATTATTTTAATAGGAATCAAAAACTTTAACTAAAAAATTGATTCTACTTTGGCATATTTTCAGATGTTGCACAGCAAATATGAATAAGTAAATCAATGAATTAATGCATGAGGATACATAGAAGAAGTCCAGCATCCTTCAACAAATCACAGCCAATTAATGAAAACTAAGAATTTCCTGTCATTAACATTAATGGTCTTTGTGACTTTATCAAATACAAAACAAAATGTAAATATTACATTACTTTAGATCTCAATGGTAGTTGATAAGCAGGGTAACGTTCCCATTTATTCCCAACCTAGAGACTATATTGCTCATAAAACAAGTTCAAAGACCTTATGTTTCAGTGTAATGTGGCTAATGGCTTCAAATAACCGATTCTGGGTCTACTAGTCATGGGTCTGAGAGATATCTGGAATTCTGGGAATTAATGCTAGGAATTAATCCCACCTAAACCCCCAAAATTACTCAAGATTTACCTAATCTCTTAATGTAATTTGTGTGAGATGCCAAGATTTTTCAAATTAGGGACTGATTAATGAATAGCAGACTATTCTTATTGCCAATATATCATATGATATATTATTCTACTTACCACTCATGTTTTATCTACTCTCTTCTCATGCTACCCCTCATAACAAAATTTTAGGCCTCCTTCAAGATCTGGCTAAAGTATCATCTCTTTTCTCAGTTTTTTTCAGGACTGATTTCAAAACCTTACTGTTCTCATGCCCATCACCTCCCTCATTAGTTCAGCCACTGTTTTATTCAACAAATATTTTTTGAGCATCTGTTATGAACCAGGCACTCTTCTTTGTACTTGCTCTGAGCCAAACAGATAAAAACTTCTGCCCTTGTAATGCCTAATTTCTAATGGGATAATAATTAATTATTCTTTCAATATTCTTATGTTACCTTATTATTGCATTATTCACATTTATTGTAGATAGTTATTTATGTGTCTCACTGGACCACATTTAGAAGTAATGACACTCTCATCACAGGATTATTTCTTTATAATTAAATAATTTAAATTGTTTCTTTATAATTTTTATCACCAGTACTCAGCTCATTGCCTGCAACCATGACATATGGGAAGAGGTAAAACATACTTTACAGTTTGGAAGCACCCTATTAAATTTGAATTTGCTCAATATTTATGTTTTGGTTATGTATTGTTGCTTAAGAAGCTAGCCTAAAGCTTAGTCAATTAAAACAATACTTTTATTAGCTCACGATATTGTAGATTAGAAATTTGGCTTCAGATACAGCTATGGTGGCTGGAGGATGCCTTTTTTATTCACATTTTTGGTACTTTGTAGCAACTTTCTCCCTCTCCGTCTACCACTCTTTCTTTCTCTTTACATAGGTTCTCATCCTTCAGGGCTTCTCCATGAGGTATGGGATCCCACAGCCTGGTTATCTCAGGACAGTTACACTTTCTACATGGTGAATGGTTTCTAAGAGGCAGAAAGCAAAAACTGCCAGGCCAGGGAAGGGCTATACCAGAAAATGGCAGTGCATCGTTTCTACCACATTCTAATCACCAAAGCAGTCAGGAAGACTGTCCAGACTTAAAGAGATAGAGAAATAGACACCAGTTCTTGATAGTGGGATCTCAAGTAGTACAGAAAGGCAAAGGAATAATTTATGATAGCTGTCTAAAATATCTAATTAGCCATAAATGTATTTAGGAGAAGATCGGCGATAAAGTAAAGTTTAAACTGTTATTGGGGGGAAAAAAAACCCAACCTGCTTCTATTTCAAGGGTTTTATTTTAAAATGCTAAATGAGTAGGGATTAAAAATATTGAGCAAACAAGAATTCTAAAAACTTCTATTATCAATATTTTAATGTAACATACATCAAAGTTATTAAAGGGGATTTACTATTTTTGAAATTCAAAATCTTTGACATCTAAATTATGTGTTCTCTAAAACTTACACAATTTTGAGTTATTTGTCAGATATGTGTTTCTCATTAATGTTTAATATAACTGTACAGTTTTTACTCAAGATTATATTTGATTCTTGGGCTAATTCAAGAAGTTTCTCAAATTAATCTCAACAGAAATAAGAAGCCCAAGTACATGTCACCTCATTTTCAAGACTCCTTTCAAAGAACTCTTTTTCATATAATATGCCCTGATTTTTTTTCCAGTGACTTACAGTCTATTGGGAGAATTCAACTATTTATTAAAGGAAAACTGTCCATATAGTAGAAAGCCAAATATTTGTGTTTTATGGGAAATTATGGGTATGTATATTCAATTGTGGTTTGGTAAATGTGTTCATATTTGTGGTATTTTAGTTTAGACCATCAACTTTACATCATGATTATACAGCAAATTGTTCATAGCTCTTTATATTCTGTCACTGTTGTACCATTTATAAAATACTTCGTATTAAAATCAATGTCTAATAAATAAATAAATAAAATCCATGTCTATTTAGTTTTAATAATCTACAGTGGTATTTATAGTTTTGTTGTAATCTGAATTAGTATAAGTTTATTTAAATGATAAACACTATTGATGCAGATATAGGAATTCTAGCTTATTAACTGAGATTGAGAGCCCCTTTTTTTATAATTCTCCTTAATGAATCATTCAAATTGAAAATAAGCCAAATTCCTTTAGGAAGCTACTGAAATGTCTCTCCAGAGAAGAAAATCTGCTACCGAAGCAGATATTTTTGAGAATCAATTTAAAAGCTTTGACCATTAAAAAAGCAGTGTGTGTATGCAAATCAAATTGGATCTGAGGAATTGGTGAAATAACATGGAAGGAATCCTATTTAATCTTTGTACAATTTGCAAAATTATAGGTTGGGCTACAGGAGTCCTGCCCTGCTAATATGACACTTCCAAGACCCATGCAAAGCATAATCCTGTTATGAGAGTGTCATTACTTCTAAATGTGATCATGTTTTCTTGAGCTGGCTATACCATAACAATGAAGTGAATCTAGAATGATAAGCTGAACTCTTCCTCTAATATTGCTTTACCAAGTGTTAACCAAAATAATCAAAAAGCATTCTAAAATAGCGATACATTTATTTCTGCTTCAATATTCAAAATCTAACCTTTAAGTCTTTTCTGAACATTCAGAATAAAGTCAAAGTGATTTAATGATATCACAGCTCAATTAAGTGAAATCTCAGGATATCTTCCATCTTATGAGTCTTATTAAAAATAGCCCTCTTGCTATACCTAGTTCCAGATCTTTGTCTCTAATACCATTTCTCATTAAAAGAAATCAGGGCTCCTTGGAAAAATGGCTGAGCCCAGAACTGGGATGAGACATATAAAAGATAAGCCTAGAACATCTTGTTAGACCAGAAGCAAGGAAATGATCAAAATAAATAAATAAATACTGGAGTATGTTACAAAGACTCAGGAGACAGCTTGAAAGTATTCCACTGGTCAAATCAAGGACTTGAGCACAAAATAAATACACTGATAAATTATAAACAATTCCAAAAAATTGAAATTCATGAGTTCATATCAATGATAAATAAATAAACAAACATGGGAGAAGGAAGTTCTCTAGATTACATTAAAATATTAAATGCCAACTGGTAAATGAGGAGGTAGTACGAGAGTTTGAAAATCGGAATTTTGTTATCATCAGAGTAAAGATTTGATCAGGCAAGAATCATCGATGAATAATATATCTGTGGAGAAATTTTGATGAAAAGCACATTATCTGCAGTGTCTTAAAGTGTCTCTCCATAGAATATTTATTAGTTGTAAGGAGAAAATAATAATTGTGCAGTGGAGAAATCAGACAATACATTGACTGAGTGAGCAAAATTAATGTCACCAATGAGTATATGGACATCTTCAGATGAGATACCCTAAAAAGGCCATAATATTGCCTATGTAGTATTCTGAGCAAAAATACGTAATGAGAATCTAAGCATAAGTTAATATCATATAAATGCCAAGTGAGGAACACTCTTTAAAAAAAAAAAGATGAGAGATTGTAGTCTTCAAAAATGTCAAAGACAAAAAAAAAAAGTTTTTGGAAATGTTCTGAATTTCAAAGACTAAAAGACATGACAACTAAATACAATATGACACCCTAGATTGGATCCTCCACTGGGGAGGAAAAAAGGGTCAGAACAGTTCCTAAAAATTAAATTACAAAGATGAAAGATTTAATAAAAATATTCCATCAATTTTAAATTTACTGAAGTTGCTAATTGAACTATGATTATGTAAGAGAACATCCCTAATCTTAAGAAATATCCACAGAAGTGTTAAGGGGTAAAGGATCATGATATATGTAGCTTAACCTAGAATGGTTCAAAATATATGTGTATGCAGAGAGAGAGAAAATGAGAGAGAATTTGAACCAATGATAAATCAAACGAGGTAAAATGATAAGTGAGTCTCAGTAATGAGTATCAGGATGTTATTTGAATTATACTTATTCTTGCAACTTTTCTGAATTTTTGAGATTTCCAAGTAAAAAGTAAAAAACAAAAACAAAAAACAAAAAAGAAAACAAACACAGCTCTGCTGAAGCAGCATATACAAGAAGAAAAACATTGCTGTTTCCCACTGGCAAACTTATTCCAGTATGTAATGGAGTATGCCTGAAGCCATTATGCAGAAAACTAGGAATTATTGTGTGCCCACATCTCAGGTGAATTTGATTCCGATTAATGTAGTAGGCAGTCTTGGTGGTTAACTAAATTGCCTTCAAATCAAAGGCAGTGTAGTACAGGTCATGGGATTGGGTTAACTATAAAAAGCCTCGTTCTTAAGTCCCTAGGTGATACCTGACACACTCAAGCACTAACTTTGTAGGCTTGGGGACAGGAGATAAGCAAAAAGTCACACAGTGGTTCCTTTGCATTTGGCCCAATAGCCAAGTTTAAGAGGACAAACAGGCTGTACTGCATAGAAGGTGAAATGCTTAAATGTCAGAGAAGCATTGTTAGGATCTATCTGTATGCAGAGCAACTATCATGTGTTCCAAAAAGAAGAGAGTACATTTCATGACGGGAAATGAGAATAAAAGACTGTATCCTGTTTTACCATTCCCAGAAGGCTCAGAAAAAATCTTTTAACAATTTAAATGTTGTTGACTTTACTGACCTATGTACCATGTCAGTCTCAGAACCAAAGGAAAATATACAAAGTGTTTACATATTTCTCTGCTGGGGGCAAAACAGGGAAAGCAATCAGTATTAGTCTTCATTTTTAAAGGTAGTATATACTTTTTAATAAATTGCAGTACATCATGAGGAGCTATAAATCTTGGCTGATTCTTTTGCCTTATATGCTTTCCACTACAGGATTTTATGAAAGGATGGCGAAAGATTTATTTCCTCTAAAAAAAGACATTATGCCAAATAAAGCATTTATGTTTTTATATTTTTCCCTCCTTGACTAGATGTTTTTTCCTTTGTTTTTTTATTTCATCTTTTTAAAGTATATTTCTGGTACAAATGAAATTATTTAGCTGAAATCATTTGTAAACTGATTATTATACAGTGATGAGTAATTGATTCTTTATACATTTCTCGATAAACTGAAACTCTCTGGATGACATTGAGATGCTGAATAAACAGGGAGAAGTTTCAAATAACTGAGAGTTGAAGCTGTATAAAGGAAAGAGGAGGGAGAATATTGACCCTTGCAGAAGGGAGTTCTCTGGCTTGCTTGGATGAGAAGGCTCAGCACCACCACCCAATGTTAACTACCTCTCTATACCATTTCTGAAGTATCCTTTCTTTATAAAACTCTTTGATCAGGACAGCAGCCTTCCTTCTGTATTATCTTCTGGGGTCTTTCTCTCTTTTCTTCCTTTTTTCTTTTCTTTCCTTCCTTCCTTCCTTCCTTCCTTCCTTCCTTCCTTCCTTCCTTCCTTCCTTCCTTCCTTCTTTGCTTGCTTTAATAAATGAGAAGTTGGCAGTATGGTTAATTCGATGAAGCAGAGATGGAAGGGAGAAGGAAGAAAAGTCAGGGTCTTCAACTGCAATCCTCTGTTATAATAGATGTGTGTGTGGCGGTACGTAGTGGGGGAGAGTCCCTAGGTAATGTCATTTCATTTCTTTAGGATTGTTTTCTCTTATTTAAAACTTGTGAAACATAAAGAATTAAATTGTTAAAAGAGATTAAAACATTTAACATGAGTTTTATTTACATAATAAGAAGATACTGAGAAATATAGATCTGAGTCAGAACTCCCACCTCTGTAGCTGTTTCCGTGAACAAGTTACCTTTCCTCTTTAAGCCCCAATTTCTTAATTTGTAAAGTGGTGATAATACGAATATCTGTCTCTCAGAGTTTCTCAGAAGACTAACTGAAATAATGAATAGGACCTGGTAAATAGTAAGTGTCAACTGGTATGAATTATTGGTGTTTGCATTACAATTATATCAAGATCATTCTGTTGACCATCCATCAGTCATGGTGATAGATCTGCTCACTCCACTTGAACTGTCCTTTCAAGACCCTTTGTCCCATTATTGTGTCCTCATCTTTCCTACGTGCTACTATAGAGCCCTTTCTACCTTTGGGGATTATAAGTTCACAGGTCTAGTTCTTCCTACAGAGCTATAAGCTCCATCAGTGCAGAGGTGATGTCTGTTTCAGATCTGAACCTTAAAACAGAGCCCAGAACTCTTTAATGCTTATTAGCTACTAAGCAGTGCTAAGCCCTGCTGTAAGCATCAAATTTGCGATAGCTCATTCTTACATAAATGTTATCTCATTCTACCTCTATGAGGTAGGGAGTATTACAGCATGACTATAATTTTACAGATGAAGAGACTGAGGCACTAAAAAAACTTAACAAAGATTGTCACACAGTAAGAGGTGGAGCTGATGATTTGATGCCAGTCTGTCTTTCCAGAGAACCTGTGCTCTTACCCATCTTGCATATTGCCCCTTAGGTAATGTGCAATATATATAAACACTCGGACATGCTCCCATTCTTCTTAGGGAAATGATGAGATTGAGGATATATGTTACAACCAACAAACCAAGTGAAACTAGCTGGGGCATATTCTAAGCAGAGAGTAATCCTTAATCCTAAATGAGAAAACAGAGTCCTAAGGGTGAAGCCATCCACCTAGGATCACTCATTTGGTTCAAGTTACCCATCCCTTAGTCCAGGGGTTCTCAAACTTTAACATGCATCAGAAACACATAGAGAGCTTGTTAATACACAGATATGGAAGTCCCATCCCCAGAGTTCCTTATTCAGTATATCTGGTTTATTTCCATTCCTAGTAAGTTTCTTATAACGCTGGTCCGGAGACCAAACTGAGAAGCACCACCCTAGTCCAAAGCTTAACTCACAGTCCTCTACTATGTGTCTTCATGATTCCTCGGATCATTACCTGAAGTTGCACACAACATTTTTAAATTGTTTTTTGTGCATAATCATGCAGCCTGGCATCACAGATACCTGATCATGATTTCCATTTATAAATGTCAGATGGCTTTTCAGCATAATCGGCAGCTACACAACAGAGGCATTCTCCATGTGTCCAGCATTTACAAAATGATTCGAATCTTCCCTGACATCAAGGAGTATAAAATCTAAGAGGGAAATACAAATTTGCTTGAATTCCTGGGTTTTGTGTGAGAAAATATATAAAACTGTTTTATGAATACTATGTAAATTCTATTATATGGGTGAGCATTATTCTCAGTAAAAGTCAAGGTGGAACTAATGGCAGAATAATATTCTTGATCTATAAATAATTTTTAGCCATCCTCACTCTGTTTCCCTTTTTGCTTTTCCCAATCTAGGCAGATGGTCTACTTGCAATTCTCTTCAATTCTAGAAGAGAGATTGGGTCGTGATGAAAAAGTAGTTACAAACCAATCTTGCAACTTTGATATTCTAAAGCCTAATCCCTTGAGACAATGCAAGATGCCTCCAAGGCAAAAATCGTGATGGAATTAGGGAGGCCTTTCTCCCAAGACTAAGAAAAGTTTCCAGCATGGAAAGATGAAACATTAAGAGAAGGTTATGAGAGCAGAGGTCTGTGGGTGGTGGGTAGAAGAAGAACAAGGCTCTCTGTTCCTGGGCAGGTCACTGTGGAGCCGGAGAAGAAAGGCTGCACAGAAGATAGGCCACAGACAGCTTCATAGATTTCTACCCTCTCATGCAGTTTAAAAACACCACAAAGATTTGTACGCGGCAAAGCACAGTGGAAAATGATGGGCAGTGTCACCCAATTTGACAGGGGCCGTAAAATAGAAATGAGGGACATCTAAGTGGTTAGCAACCTATGTAGG
>NW_006434897.1:5110495-5115815 GCF_000325575.1 Pteropus alecto
TGAGAAGATGATCAACTCCACAAATGATTCTTTGGTCAGATGCACCTCATTCCAATGTCTTGAACTATGTAATCTCATTCAACTTAAACCCTCTGCAAGATGACAAGAGACTGCAGATTGACCAAGATTAATTTGACCAAGCTAAATTTGTGAACTGAGAATTATGCTCATAACAACATAGACAGGAAAGCCCTACGCCCTCATACTTAGTAAGGAACCCTAAATAGAATTTACCATCTCAGGGGAGAAAAATAAAAGGTTTTAGAAGTTCCAGAAACTATTTCTAGGAGTCAATATACAACTAGGAGTCAAAAATAGTTTACAGAAACCCCTACAAGGTGAACGGCATTATCTGCATTAGATATTATCTTTCTTTCTGCATGTCCAAAAGACTTTTCCATTGACATCAGCATTTAAGTCTCAGAAAATGACAAAGACCTAAAATTCTGAGAGGTGATTTTAAAAATCGTGACTTCCTGGTATTATTTTACTATTCCTCTCCATTTTCTCACATTTATTCCCCGGACAATACCAGGGTGTAATTAGCACTACATTTAATGAATAATATATCCCAAAACTGGGTGTAAAGTCATATCAAGATGTTAACAATCCTTTTACTCTGGGCAGTGATCTTTGAATTCTTTGTTAAGGCCCATAGTTAAGTCTTTTACAAAATGATATAGTCCATTCAATCCTTTTATTGTTAAAGGCTGTGAATTATACTATCACAAAGATACTATAAGTATTTAACTTTTCCTTTTGGGGTGCAAATCATTTTTCTCTCTAATTTTTCAGCTAATTAATATCTTCTTGCTGATTAGAGAACTGAAAATACAGCTACTATGGGGCTCTCTGACATCCAGGTAGACATCTCAAGAACACTGATAGAACTGATAACAGGCCATTTTATAGGGCCTTAAAAGCTACTCAAGAAATGAACGAGGTCCATTAGACTTTCTGTCATGCATATGATGGGGAAAAATATACCACCATAAGATCTACCCAATTGTCTTGCTGTGACAGCAGTAGCTATTGTGTGTGAGAGGTTTGGGGAAGGTGGCTCCACCTTGGTGTTTATGCTCTGCTGGCTAGTAGGAGTTTCAGGTACGGCATCCTAACAGAAGGGGCTTTGTGATAGGCTATCAGTGACAAACAAGAACGACAACATGCAGCCCAGTGGTTTGACAAGAAGGAGAAGCTCAACAAAAGGAGAATGACCTGCTTCAGTGTCCCATTTCAGTCTAATATTTACTTCCTCACACAAAGCTTAGCTTGGTGTGTTGGTATTCAAACCACATTTGAACCTTGTACAGAGCAATGAGAGTCAAGCTGAGATATTTTAAGTGGATTTCTTTTCTTTGTACCCTACTTTGAACTGTTTTTAAACCTGCAGATGTTTGGCTGAGCTGTCGGAACTAACAAGCTGAAAAAGAGAAACATGGAAAAGTATGTTCTTAATGTTTATGTATACACACACACACACACCATATATATATATATATGGTGTGTGTGTGTGTGTGTGTTAAATATGTCCTATAGCCCAATATTTGATGTATGGATAAATGAGAGTATAAGAGATAAGCTTCCTTTTTTTTCCTTATAAAAAGAACTGCTTTTTCTTCAAGAGCTATATAAACTCTCAGTTCAATAAATATTTATTGAGCATGTACTACTCAATATCACACAGCATCTTGTGGGAGAGACAAATGCAAAGATAACTAACACAGCTTGACTCTCATCACACCCCAAAAGCAGAATACTGGCACAACCCCATAGACAAGGACATGTACCACAACCACAGCACCTTCTTGGCAGATATTAACCAGAAGAGTGGTGTCAATGAATCCTACAAGAACCTAATGGCCCTGAAGAAGTTCGTGATGGTGAAATTCTTCAATGATTACACTGTTGACTCTAGAGATTCTGAGTGGTTTGGATTTTACAGAAATGGCCAAGACAAGGAAACCATTTCCTTACAGGAGACCACTCTGTGTATACACAGGACCTCCTGGGGCTAAAAGAAATGGACAATGCAGGACAGTTTAGTGTTCTTGACTATAGAAGGGGACCAATCTTCAACTGTCTAAAAAATAGTTTTATGTCCACATCATACCCTTCCTTGAATGAAACCCTTGCATTTGCACCAGAATTCAGGGAGCCCCCAGCACTTCCAAAGCAGTGGAAGACTGTTCCTTTCATGCCTAAGCCTGAGCTCAGATCCAGCTTGCAGCTAATCCTTCTCTCTAGTCATCATCTAACATGCCTTGCTGTTAAAGACCTAAGACTCAGATCTTATCCTTTGCCTCATCCTAGCAACATATGGTATTGAATGCGAGTTTAATTAGTTAATAACCACAGAGATTGTTTTACAACCATTTGATGAGCAATTTAGAAGATAAGATAGTAGAAAACACCCAATCAGAGCAATAACAAGAAAAAAGAATCCAAAATAGTTAGAATAGTTTAAGGGGCCTCTGGGACAACATCAAGCGTACCAATATTTGCATCATAGGGGTACCAGAAGAAGAGAGAAAGCAAGAAATTGAAAAAGTATTTGAAGAAATAATGATGTAAAACTTCCCTAACCTGGCAAAGAAATAATAATAATAATAATAATAATAGATATACTAGCCCAGGAAGCACAGAGATCCCCAAACAAGATGAACCCAAAAAGGCCCACATCAAGACACATCAGAATTAAAATGCCAAAATTAAAGACAAAGAGAGAATCCTAAAAGCAGTGAGAGAAAAGCAGTTATAGTTACCTACAAGGGAGCTCCCATAAGACTGTCAGCTGATTTCTCAACAGAACCTTTTCATTCTAGAAAGGATTGGCAGGAAATATTCAAAGGGATGAAAAGCAAGGACCTACAATTAAGATTATTCTATCGAGCAAAGCTATAATTTAGAATGGAAGGACAGATAAAGAACTTCTCAGACAAGAAAAAGCTAAAGGAGTTCTTCAACACTAAACCAGTATTACAAGAAATGTCAGAGGGACTTCTTTAAGAAAAAGAAGAAGAAAAAAGATTAAAAAATATGAATAATAAAATGGCAATAATTATATATCTAGCAATAATTACTTTAAATGTAAATAGATTAAATGCTCCACTCAAATGATAGGGTGGCTGAATGGATAAAATAACAAGAACCTTCCATATGCTGCCTACAAGAAACTTACTTCAGATTAAAAGATGCACACAGACCAGAAGTAGAGGGATAAAAAAGATATTTCGTGAAAATGGAAAAGAAAATGGCTGGGGTAGCAATACTTATTTCAGTCAAAGTAAACTTTGAAACAAAGGCTATAACAGAAGACAAAGAAAGATCCAGTAATCCTGCTTCTGGATATTTATCTGAAGAAACCCAAAATACTACTTTGAGGGGACGGGTAAATTCATATGTTCGTTGCAGCATTATTTACAATAGCTAAGATATGGAGGCAACCGAGGTGTCCACTAATAGATAAATGGATAAAGAGGTAGTATTATATGAAATGGAATATTACTCAGCCATAAAACAAGAATGAAATCTTGCCGTCTGCAACAACATGAATGGACCTAAAGGATATGTGCTGAGTGGAGTAAGTCAGATAGAAAAAGACGAATGCCATATAATATTACTTATACGTAGAATCTAAAGAACAAAATAAACAAACAAACAAAACAGAAACAAACTCATAGATACAGAGAACATTTTGATGGTTGCCAGATAAAAGAGGGGTGTGAATGGGTGAAAAAAGTGAAAGGATTAAGGAATACAAATTGGTAGCTACAAAATCATCATGGGGATGTAAAGTATAGCATAAAGAATATAATCAATAATATTGTAATAACTGTATGGTGTCAGATGGGTACTAGATTTATTTTGATCACTTTGTAAGTTACGTAAATGTCTAATCACCACGTTATACACCTGAAACTAATATATTATTGTATGCCAACTGTAATCAATAAATTAAAAAATATTTTTAAAAATATTTACACCCACACACACACAGAAAAGCTGACCATACCAATTGTTGACAAGGATGCTGATCAATTAAATGTAACTCTCATACATTGCTGGTGGCAAGACAAAATGGTACAGCCACTCTGGAAAACAGTTTGGCAGTTTCTTTGAAAACCAAAGATACATTTATCATATGACCCAGAAATTGCACTCCTGGGTATTCATCCTGGAGAAATAAAAACATATCCATACAAAAATCTATATATAAGTATTTCTAGTGACTACAAGAAATTTAAAAATTATATAAATGATGTATTGTATTGCTATTGGACAGTACAACTGTAGACTCATATCCAATTCATATCTCCTGGATGTCTCACAAGCATCTCAAACTCAATTTGATTCAATATGAGTTGATCCCAGATTCAACTCACCATCTTTTCCCTAAAACCTCTTTATGGGATTTTCCCCCTTTGATAACTGGCACCATGACACACTTATCTAAGCCAAAATCTTAGTAGTAATCATAGATTCTTTTACACCACTTGACAGCTCATCAATCTTCAGGTCCCATATTTTCTACCTCCTTGCTCACTCTCAAATCTGTATATCATTCTGCATTTTTACTACTATTTCTTTATTTCATCTCTTCTTACTCTAATCACTGTATATTCCTTCCATAATTAGCCTCCTTACCCTCTCTCTCAGCTCCCCAGTTCCCACTTCCCTCAGTCTAATTATTCACTCTAAAGACAAACTAATTTTTCTACAGTTCAATTTCAATTACGTCATTCCTCAACTCAAATTCTTTTAGTAGTTTCTTCGAAACTTTGAAAATAAAATTCAGACTCCATAGCTTGACATAGAGAGAACTTATGATCTCATTTCTTGCCTCTGTATTTTTTGACTAATTTTAACTGGTCTGAAGTTTCACAACTTGAACATTTTAGCTCACTTAGTCATTATCTCAAATTTTACTTCCCAAGGAAATCCTCTGTAAGTGCCACTCTCCAAACACTCTCTCTATATCTTTATCTGCCAGCATTTGCACTAGCTGCCTCTTATTTCATTTACCAGTATGTCCTGCTACACTAGATTCTTTGAAATTGGGGTCTTGTTGTTGTTGTTGTTGTTGTTGTTGTTATTTTATACATCTCAAACCCAACACTTAAAAGGTACTCAATAAATGTTTACTAAATTAATGAAACAGAGGCGTCTTCTTCTCTTTCTTTCCTTCTTTCTTTCTCTTCTTCTTTTTTTTTTCTTTCTTCCTTCCTTTTTTCTTTCTATTCCTATCTCCAGAGAATAATTTATAGTCTGATGGAAATGCCGAATATGTGAAAATTAATTATAAAACAAATTAATAAGT
>NW_006434897.1:5115870-5147243 GCF_000325575.1 Pteropus alecto
AAACTTATAGTTGACATGTTTTCTATGTAAAACTTAAAATTGAGTTTTTCTTCTATAAAGAACTTTAAACGTAATTTTCCACAAGAGGAAACTAAAAAGAATTCAGTTCAGATCAGATGTTCCTCACCAGTTTTTGTTTATAGATGTATAAGGAACAAAATTAGCCTCTTTCTTTCTTTCTGTCTTCTTTCTTCTAAGTAGAAGCAGTAACTCACTTTAAATGTGGATATTATAATTATAATTTTTTTTCTTCTATAAAGAACTTTAAACGTAATTTTCCACAAGAGGAAACTAAAAAGAATTCAGTTCAGATCAGATGTTCCTCACCAGTTTTTGTTTATAGATGTATAAGGAACAAAATTAGCCTCTTTCTTTCTTTCTGTCTTCTTTCTTCTAAGTAGAAGCAGTAACTCACTTTAAATGTGGATATTATAATTATAATTTTTATATAATTAATAATAAATAATTTATATAATTAATAATTTTTCGGTCTATACTACTATTACATATGTCATTGCTGCTAAGCTTAGAAGCAACTCTCCAAATGCTACATTTTAAAACTTTACATTTTCATTTTGATAACTCACTTTCAACAATGGAGTTCACTCCTAATCCCAACATTTTCTTATTTGACTTGGGAGTGCTCTTTTGGGTATGTGAGTGTCAAGGCATAAATTCAACTCCCACATGGTAAAATTCATAATAATTATTTCATGTGCATTGTGATGATACACACACACAAGTATAAAATACTACCTAAGTATACTTATACTATATAAGTATAAAGTACTATCCCCACTAAACATACAGGAAAAATGGAGCCAAGACAGGTAGACTGGCTTACTCTACAAGACCTTACTAGGTGTAATCGGCAAATCGGGATCTAAACCAGATCATGGAATTCCAAATTCAGTGTTTTCTCCTTTTTATACAGCTACTCTTATACATTATCAATGCATCTTATCATTGAACGTGATAACTAATGTATTTGCATTATTGCAAATCTGTTACAACAAGCAAAACCACTCAAACACCTCTGATTGATAATTAATCTAAATTTCATTCTTGCTAAAAAATATTATTAACTTCATTTCAATTAGGCAAAAGCCATTTTTCATAGCCTAGTTAAGGATATTTACATTTATCTTAACATGCCCCATGTGTCCATTTGATTGAATTACTATACTTACAAATGCATGATAAAAATACAAATGATCAAAATATAAATATCACAGCAATAAAAATCTGTTGGCCTATAAGAAAGAGGATGGACTGTATTCTTAATGTTGCTCAAAAACATACTAGCAGGAAAAGGCTTACTTTTTGTTAATATTGAAACTTATCTCAGTCATTGAAAGTTTTTTCTGTGAGCTGTCAGCATTTATTATGAACTGTGAATCACAACTGAAATCTTTGTAACAAATAAACAGAGGAAACACTGTCTAATTCGAGAGAAGATAGAGCGATACAAAGGGAAAATGGGATGAAAAATTAGATATATTAGATCAAACAGAAGAAAGTATAAGTATATTTTATCCCATATTCTGAATAGCTTTAACAGTTATTTCCTTTGTGATCCTTTTGTTTCTTTTATTTCTTCCCAGTATTCAATCACATTTTCTATACAAATTATCGTATTATTTTGCAGAAACACTTTGTTTCCCTTGGTGGATTTATTCGGTTAATTAATGTTTAAAAAAGAATTACTGAAAGCAAATATTGCGAGAAATAATTTCCAAACTGACATTTATACACTTGAAAGATGATTCCTACAAAAAAATGATTTGGCTCTATAAAAAAAGAAGCAATCTATCAGCTCCACAGACCCAGACATGGGCCTGATAGGATTTCTTTTTCATAGGAAATTACTTCTTTGACTGATTCTTGTTAACCCCTAGGGAGAAAAAAATCTAATGGCAAGGCCTAATCAGAGACTGAAACAGAATGTTCTATTGTCTGAAATGATTATCTTTGTGTAGTAGTTGAAAGACAAATTAAATGTGTTAGAATCAAGTGAAATATTCATTTTCCCTTTTAATTCCAGAGGGCTACCTCACTTTAAGTGAATTACTACTAGATGCCTTTGCCCCTTAACTCTTCTCACATTCCAATAATTAAATAATATCTCATATTTCATTTTTATTCAGACTCACAGTGAAAGACAATCTGCTGGTGAGAATTAATGTGGCCTGTCCTAGTAACCCTGCCTAGCTGTATTTGCTGCCTCCGCCATTCCCTTAAAATATCCCATGATGTTAAGTATCATGTCAGACACAGTTCCCTGCCACATATTCCTTCAATAGGTGGCTTTTTCTTAAGAGCGGCTACCATCGCTTCCACTACCCTCCCAGTAGGCGCTTGCCAGCCTTGGCAGCAGAGTAGAGGCAACATGAGAATATTTATGTCCAGTAGCTTTTTTTGCTAGTTGTATTTAGTTATGTTCCTATGGTGTAAGACAGCTAAGTAGACCAAGTTATATCTTTCAGTGGAAAATGCAGTGGCCTAAAACATTCCTGAAAGTTAAGGCTTCTGTGTTGTTGTTGTTGTTTTCTGTTTCCCAAGTTTACTAAACATGCAGACGGTATCTTTAAATGTCATAGATCCTTTACCTCAATCTTCAACAGAAAATGTTCGTCACATAATGAAACAATATACTGAAATCAATACCTTTGGGAATCTATTAAATGGCTTTCTGTAGCTTGAATAAAGTGTGTCTTTAAGTGGGCGAAGCATGGGCTCTGGAGTTAGAAACCTGTCCACCCTCTAATGACCGGCTGGCTATATGACCTTGAGCAACATGCTACCTCTGCCTATTTTCTTGTTCTGTGAAGTTGAAATAATGATACTACCTACTTCCTACTGTTATTATTAGAATTAACTAAGATTATACACGTAAAGTGCATAAAACAGTATCTTTCATGGAGTTAGACCTCTACAAGTTTTACGTCTTACAATTAATAAGATATATTGTAAGTGAAAAAATATCCCTAGATATCATTTAGTTTGTAGACACTATGAAGGCACAATATGAATTCTTAAATAATAATTTTTAAAAATATACTTTATTATGGTTACAGATTTATTTCAAGTGAGTTCTCAAATTAGTGTTGTTTTTTATTTCCAGGCTTTAGATATTCCTCAGAACTTGCCCTGCTGTCATATAGCTATTATGAAAGAACCATGCTCAAGTTAAAGACAAAAAGCCTATTCTAGAATCTTTAGTATTTATAGTAATGTAAGCTAACGAGTAAGGCTTCCATGTTAACTGCTGAGGCTATTATTTTGTGTTTCTCAGTACTACCTCCCATGAGATAAAGGTACTGTTTTTAAAAAAATAAGGCACCAAAGCCTCTATGACAATTCTTAAAAGAATTCCTCCTTGTAGGTTCTTCTTTCCCTGTCACCACTTCCATCTTTATTTTTTTAGAGACTAGCCTGTTCACCTACTCAAGTTGAAAAAACCATATATTGGAGGATGCTTTACAACCGTTTTGCCAATATACTGGTTGTTTTCATGTTTCTCTTCTTTTTTAATTTATCTATAATTTCTCTTTCTTGTTTTTGCTTAGAAGTAGAATCAGAAAGCATTCCATGACATAAGCTTTTTTGTCCTAACATTTAAATTGTTAAGATGTTATATAAAAATAGAAGAAATTATAGACATTTTTTCTTGCATTTATGATTAATTGAATTTGGTGTTTTTCATCTCTGCTTAAAATTAATATGTCTAGTGAAATCAGGTGGTTCTTCAGCCATACAATGTTTGTAGTACAATGTAATGTTCAGAACCCATCTTTCCAAATGCCTACTATTTAGGTTTTAGCCTTCTTCATGAAATGAGTAGCTAGTGATATCCCTGTTCTTTTTTATACTGGTGAAATCAACATTTTCTCATTTTACCTCCTGAATACAACACTGATTAGACATTTGAAAGATATTTGCTTACAAAAACAAATGAATTCATTTTTCTCTCAGTCATAAGTCAAATCATCCTGGGAATCTTGCACTTCTTTTACACTAACTATTCCTATTTTTTATTCAACATTTCAGAGAGAATTGGCTTTGATGTTATAATGTCTGTGCCTAGTGACGGCAGGTTTAAAAAAAAAAAAAAAAAGACCTTCCAATTAGAGCCTCCTGTGAAACAGAATTTGAAGCTGCTCAGTCGCTGACTAACTTGAAGAATATTTATTTCATACTGATTCCCATGTCCCTACAAGGAACTTGTTTGTTTTGATGTATAAACTATAAAAATAAGATAACTGAGGCTGAAGATCATTTAAGATAAGCCCTTTCTTCTAGCCCAGCAGGCCATGGGTATTTAGCACAGATGCTGATCTTAGAGGTCCCTGTGGTATTTAGAACTGCCCAGAATCATATTTTATGTTCTCATTTAAATGCTTATTTCATGTATACCTCATAGGCTCTCCAGAAGATATATATAGAAATGTTTACTATGGTTTTTTTTTTTACTAACAGTTATCTAACCTGTATGTTTCTTTGTTTTTTTAAAGGAGTCATCTACTGCAACACTTAAATGCTTTATATTTCACAGCTGGCATATATAGGTATAATATTTGTGCCATAAGAATTTATTGTTACTTCTTGTACCCAACAACAAAGAAATAACTCTACCCGCTGGAATTCCATACACATGTATTTCTCTTATTCATTGTGGCTACACCTACTTTAAATTATGTTTTACTTAAAAGAACAAAGTGTGTGATGACAAAAATAAAAAAACAGCAAATAAGTAGATTAGCTATCTGGTAAAAAATAAAATCGAATCCTCATTCTACTGTCACTCTGCTAAGACTTTTCACTGGGGACAAGTTTTCATTCTAGTTTCTTGGCATTAATGAGAAATAGAGTTGCTTATTGCTATAAAATAAAATTTTAAACCTAAAAGTAGTGTGTTCTCCATAAAAATAGTATTTATGTTATTTGGTTTTAATTTTATTTTTTATTTTTGTTTTTATCTTTGAGCAACATTCAAATTTGTGAAGTACTCTTAAAGGTACTCACTATGGTGGTGGTGTCACATTTTCTCCTTATTCTTTGCTGCCAACATAATTTTTTTAATTTGAAATATGTGCACATGTATAATAATTAATATAAAATGTGTAACTATAGATATATTGAATCCATGTATTTTTATTTCAATGTAAAAATGCATAAGAATCTTGAAAGTACTTATATTGCAGAATGGTCTCATGTTCTCAAATTTTTTTGACTATAGTTAACATACTCTTTAAGAAAATTCTGTTAAACTTAAGCCAATATGATACCTTCTCTATGCTGTGACTTTCTCTATGTCCTGGAAAAGTAAGAAAATCTAAAGATCACCCTAATTTTATATACTATTGTTAAGTATACAACAATGATATTGTTTCATTTAAAATATTGTAATAAAATAGGTTCAAATCATTTTTGCTTCATAAGCAAAATGTAATATGATTTTCTGATTTTATTTGGATTTGAAAAACTGTTACCTTGAATTTATATATAGATTATTATCCTATGTGCATTACATCTTTCTTTTATTATGTTTTATTTCTCTCACTGCTTTTTCTTTAAGGCACCTGGAATTCTTTCTGAAATGAGAGATAGCATGAACAAATTAAAGTACATTTTTAAATAATCACTTTCTAAGTGGAAAAGTTATTAACCGTGGAACAATGCAGTAATAAATTTATGAACTATAGAACAATATATCTTACAAATTTAATCATCTTTTTAACAGGAATTTCTGTCTATATTTTGTAAGTTGGAGTATTTCCCTTTAGATATTTCTAAGCTATTCAGATTCTGGCTATGCAGTGACAACATTTATTCAAACTAAAACCCAGAGCTACGACAAGGAAGCTCAGCCCAATACTAATTGTGTGTGACATTCAGTTCCAGGTCCTAAACCAGATGGTGAGTTGCAGCCACTATGTTTCTGTTCCTGACACGGCACACAGGCTGGGAACCCACTTTTCAGGGCAGATGCTTCTCTCTCTATCGGGAGGACAGCAGAGTCTCCACCAAATGACCTCTTGCTCTGAGTCATGGCTCAGAAGGACAAAGAGATCACCGAAGACCAACCAGCAGTCAAGCCCTTTTGAACTGACAATAGCATTTGGCCATCAAATTTCAGATATATACCGAGCAAAAGTGAAGAGAAAATATTAAAAGTTATCAACTTTTGAGTACATAAAATGTCTCATGGGGGGATTTTTAAATTTATTCTTTTGTAAATGAAATGTGATTGAGGATCAGCATCCTTCTAAAACAAAATTATATAAAACTTGTTTCAGAAACAACTAGTCTTAGAAAAGATATGATTGATTTTTATATACCATCTGCAGATTGCTGAACTCTTCCTGACAATATCAGTTTGGTAAATAATCAGCCTGTGAAGAAATATGCTTTATTCCTAATTGGTATTCATGATGAGTTTTCTGTGCAAAAAAAAAAAAAGAAAGAAAGAACGAAAGAAAGAAAAAGAAAAGAAAAAGAAAGAAAGAAAAAGTAATCTAAATTGATAAAGGTGTGTGATATATCAAGGCTTTGGGGTTTTTTTTGTCATTTTTTTGTTTTGTTTTGTTTTGTTTTGTTTTGTTTAGGTGAGGCAACCCTTGGTTGACCTCACATATTGCAGGGACCTTGTCAGCTCTAAATCTCATATTTATTTTTTACGCCTATAGCACCTGGTCTTCCTGGGTGGTCTCCCACCTATCAAGGCTTTCATTGTTGAAAGAATTTGGAAGTATTCTTTGAGAAAATGTAATAACATTTTAAATTAATAATCATATTCATTTGGCAAACCTTGGAAGATATAAATCAGTCACCTGAGTCCCAGAAAAAGGCTGAGTTCTTTTCATGTTTTGCCTTTTGTTGTCAATACATTAACAAAGATGTTTGCTTCCTATAATTACAAAAAGAGAGGTCTCTGTTTTGGGCAAAGGCTTATGTCAGATTTATTTTCTATAAATAACAGTGTTAAAGAACTTTGAAATAATGATTAACAATCACCTCAAACCAGTGCGACATGGATTACTGACACATGAAACTTTCATTGCTTATAAAAATCACAATCTTCAAAAGTAGTGGCTATTGGATCACTTGTGTCTAAATGCCATCCCTAAAAACAATAAGTTAGATTCTCAACTCAAAGAGCTCTTTTCTTCTTTTGGATCTCACAGAATGAAAATCTGACCCAATATGTAAATACTCACCAGTACATCCTTTAAAATGTACATTGGATTGTATACAATTTGTGCTTTGAGTGTTTTTCTTTTCTTTATCATGTCCAGGAGAGATCTCTGAGAAGAGTAACTTAGCCCTTACAACACTACCATTTTCCAGGATGCCTGCCAAGTGAGTACTTAGGAGGATGGCCTTTGGGCTGGGAGGAGCATGTTATCCTCTATCTGGGCACTAGACACAATCCAGGAGGGTCCCAGGAGGATAGGCTGTTATCTGATAGCTCTTTTCCATTTCTGATTAAATGGAAAAGTCACTTTACACAACTACTATTATATTTTATGACTCTAGTCCAATATGGCGTGAACATCATAGTGATATAATGATTTAGGCCAAGATTTGCAATCATGACTACAATAACCTAGAATATTTTGTTCTAATACTTATGCCAATGCCTCATACCTAGAGATCCTAATTTAATAAGTCTTGGTCGGTGCCCCAGCATCTATATGTCTTTAGAAACTTTAAAATAACTTTAAAACTTAAAAAAAAAAAATTGCAAGTGCTCCATGTACTTCTTAAGTACAGCCAAGGTTGAGAAACACGAACAGAACAGAAAGAACTTAGATGCCTTTGTTCGTGTTTGCGATTTCCAAAGAACAGCGTGAACTGTACCAATGAAGCTGCACCAACTATTTTAAAAACGTCAATCTTGTTATAAGGTTCAATGATAAATGTTATAGAGAAAGTCAGAACATTACCCATCATGTAAGTATATCCCACTTCTAGTGAGTGATGGGACTATTACCTGGCTACCTTGTATTTCTCTTCACCTTTATTCTCTATATTTTGGGAATTTCACAAATCATTAACAATTGAATGAAGAGACAGGCAAGAAACGGAAGAGAGTAAAAGGGGAAAAGAAACTAACACTTGCTGAGCTAGATCTGCCAGGAGTCCATTGTCATTGCCTCTATTTCTTTTCTTCCTTTCAACCACTGTGAGGTGATTGGTATTCAATACATTTTTGAGTGAGAAAACTGCTTCAGAATGAGTGTGCATTTTTTCCAAGTTTATATCACTAATAAATGGTGGAGAAAAGATTCTAACCCAAGATTCTCTGGCTCCTAATTCATGTTATTTCCCCCAGCTCCAAGAAAATATCAAAGATTTGTTGTGTTATTCTTCACTGGCAATGGTGAAGAAAAGAAAAATACAGGAAAGGGAGATTTGAAAGAATACTTCGGCAGAAGTTTTACAATTATTTTGGGACTTGAAGTCATCGAATTTTCATACCACCGTACACAAGGACAACTTGATTTTACACTAGTGCAAAAAATTAGCTGCTGCAGCATATTATAAACTATGGAGTTGAGAGCAGTTGTGTATGTCTGTATCCAGAGAAAGTGTGCCTCATCTGCTACTAGAGCTGCTGCAGTGGCTTCTCCCTCAGTGTAGCTCCCTCTGACTCCACAGACTCACTGGAGGGCAATCTCCAAAAACAGAGATGGGAAGTTACAAAGAGCATACAGGAGAAAGGGAAGTTCTTACATCATGTCTTTCAATCACAAAAACTAGGTTTTTCTGGTTAACTTGCTCTACCTTCTAAAGAAAATTAAAATGTTCTTCCTCATTCTCTACTACCCTCCTCGAGTCATACACCTCTCACTTTTCCAGATTGAATGAAAGTTTTGAGAGAGAGAGAGAGAGAGAGAAGGGACACAAGAGGCCTCTATTAATCCCTGCAATCTCATATTTTTGGTGTATAAAGAGAGAAAACTCCGAAATCAAACTCTCATGCATCAGCTTGAACTTTTATAAGAACCTAGCTCCAAAAGCAAGATCGCGAAACTGAAACCGTGACAACTCTTGCAAAGTCTTTTTTGGGGCAAAAACAAGTCACACTTTATCCTGATGAAAAACTGGACAAATTACATGCTGTTGTGGAAAGAAAATATGAGAAATGAACATGCAGGTTTTATCAACATGTGCTTCTAGGATTCAGTTTAAAATACTGAACCTACTATGTACTGGGCACTATACTGAGTACCAGAAGATATGAAAGTGATTGTGCTAAATGCTGCCTTCAGGAAGCTCATTGCCTAACAGGAGAGATAAATATATAATAGGACATTTTATGAGACCATTAAGCCTCACAATACTGGTAAGAACAAAGTAACATAGTGAGTCTGAAGAGGGAGGGCGGACCAGAGAATGCTTCATTTCACATTCTGCAACCAGGTCATGAAAAATGAATGAGAATTTTCCAGATAGACACAAACACAAAGTTAATCTAGGAATGGGGAATATGTAATGAAATAGAGGAATGAAGCCACATGAAACTATCAAGGTAAAATAAAGCATATGAGAGGCTACTGTGGAATAATGTGTGTAAGCCAGAGCTTCGAATTTAAGATCTGGCTCTGATATTTAAAAGATAACACTGGACAAGTCAGACATTTGGAGTTTCCGTTTCCTTTTTTGTAAAGTAGAGACAATAATGCCTATATGAGATACTATGGAAGTACATACAGGGTACCCAACCCAATCTTGGGGAGTGGTGTCTTTTGGCAAAGTAAAACTTTGAGATTGAAACCTGAAAAATGAAAAGATGGGATAAAATGTCCGGGCTTAGATAATGCAAAGCTTGGAAGTGAAAGAGCAAACATAGCACTTCTGAAGAATTAAAAATTTAATCTGGCCAGAGCATGAAGTAGCAATAGTGAAAACTGAGCCTATAGTGGTTAAGATATTGACATGAGTTGGGATTTCAGTCAGCGGGCTAGTGGTGAAGCACTAAAGATTTTTGTTTGTTTGTATTTTGGTTGGTTTTGTTTTGCTTTGATTTTAAAGTAGAGACATAACTGGATCAGATTAGTCCTTTAGAAAGATGGATTATGCCACAGGTTAGGAAATTAATTGGAGGAAAATCAAGCTGGACTCCAGTACCAATGAAAACACAATTTCAGTCAATGAAGTGAGACCTGAATGTGTGTTAAACTAAGGTAATAGAAATGGAATACTCTGGTTTCTCTTCAGATCGCATAAAACTTTTGTCTTTTCCCCAAGGATCTTAATTATAGCTACCTCTTCTCACTGTTCACTTAACACATGACAAAGGTTTCTATGCCTTGGCTTGATTTTTGTTTCTTGCTTTTACTTAATTGAACCTAGATTCATTTTTTTTTAATTTATTCTAAATATCGTTCAAATCAAAATATAAAACTATTATGAATATTATGCAGCTATAAAGTATATTCAGAGCTATGTCTGAATGTCACACTTGTATTAACAATTAAGAAATACAGTCACTTGCAAGGTCTGGTTGACTGGCTTGAAAAAGTTGGTCCTGGGGTCTGCAGATGTCAACAGCTACTGAGCACCTGTAGCACAAAGCAACAGATTCACATCATCTACTCCTTAATTTACTTGACAAACTTATGTTTTGTAGTTTTATTGCTTTTAGGGTATATGTCTTTATAGGGTAAATGCAAATTCTTCAAAACACTGTCTGCACCAGGATTACACTTGTGCTAGAGGAACAGGGTCATCAAGGTTATACTAAATTGCTCGATGATTGATTACCCTAGACAGCATTTCCCAAAATCTTTATACAGTATGTCACAAGCAGGTCAAAGATCACGTTACTCTTCTCCTGAGCCCTCTAATCTTGAGATGCTCACTCTCACTCTGGGTTATGTACCACAAGAAGGCAAGAGAGTTTACAGAGTTTTGATATGAGTCACATAAAAAGTCCTAAGAATGCAGACACCTAAATTGCAACTGCAATGTTGCTAAGAATCTAGCAACATACATCAAATCAAAGACCAGCTAAGATATAAAACAACAGAATGGCAAACGCTAAGTGATGCAGGCCTCCTTGATTTGACAAAATGCAGGGAAGGCCATCAATTTGCTCATTAACTACAGAAAGCAAAATAGTTACGTTGGCAAATAAAGAAATAGTGCTAAAATTATATTTCTTTCATTTCTAAGAATTATTATTCTTTCTATGGTGTGCTGTTTTACTGTGCTATAGCATGACCTCTCCCTCCTAACAATTCCATGATTTAAAGCTCTTTTATATCAAACGTTATTCCTTAATGTTATATAGAAATTAATTGTGAAATTAAAATATTAATTTGACATTTATTAATCTCATTCACTTCAAAACTGGGAAGATGTCATATATTACAGTTATTATGGCAAGTTACTTTTTTCGAGTACCAAGTATATGTCAGGAATTTTATTGGATAGATATCTTCTTTTTTACAGATGAAAATACTGAGATTTAGAGGTTAAGTTTACAAGGATTATAAATATGCCAATAATTGAGCAAGAATTAGAAGCAGAAATGTCTGCTATTTTTAATACAGTTCTATTAACAGCTACTCTAGTTGTACATAATCATTTTTTTAAATCTTGTATTATTCCACATAATATCTCACGTATATCTACTGAAGCTCACATAATACTCCTGAAATATAAAAAGTGCTTTGTTTACTTCTCAGTGACACTCTATGTAAATTGCTGTGTCAAATTATTGTGTCCAAAAATGTTCTTTTATCTCAATCTAGGAAGAAATAAGTTTTTCTTACCTATATTCCTAAACAACCAGAGTGATAATTTACATGACATTAATAGAATATGTTAAAATTCTTAAATGTATTTACATTAATTCTATTTTTCTATCATCAAAATGAAACATAACATTAGAAAAAACTTTCAATTTCACTTTATTATAATTTTTCATGCCAAAATTAAAACGTTAATTTTGCCAATATAGAAACAATCTTTGTGCTTTCAAATTATAAAGATTGTCATTTCTAAATATTTTTATTAAAATGAGTCTATAAAGTCATTCAAATGTTTACTTATTTTTTCACGTATTATCAGACTCTATTTTGTTCTTTGAAAAAAGTTAAAGCAACATTTCAAAATGTGTAAGAAATCATTCATGTTACACATTTGGTTTATAGTGTTAAGAACTTAAATGTGTATGTGATCCAAGAGTGAGGAGTCTCGTCTTCATGTAACTGTTAGGACAGGGGTTCTAAGGAAGCTGATCCCTCCCCTGTGCCCGAGAGCAATCAACCTAAACTTTATATCTGCTGTGAGTTGCCCAAAAGCTTGTATTGACCAGACACTGTCTAGAAAACGAGAGGGTCTACATGGGGGCTAAGGGAGGTGGGGGTGGCGGGGATTGGGCGGTGCAGATAATGCAAAGCAGTGAGAACCACAGACCTGGAGTGCTTACCATCTTTTCAATCCCGGCTTTACCATTTGCTATATGTATGATCTGGAGCAAATTATATAACCTTTCAAACCTTCTGTGTCCCAATCCATCAGTCAGAAGTAATAATTCATCTTTTTCTTATGTTTACTGTAAAGATTCAATAAGATAATCCATGCACCACACTTGATACAATGCTTGCACAAATTATAATTAGGCCAAGTAGGAGAGATGCTAATCAAACAAAAGACGGAGACTAGATGAAGTCCAAAATCCCTTCCTACTATAAAGTTCTAGAAGCTACTCAGATTTATTTCTCTGAGAGCATTAATTCTGTAGTAGAGAATGAGTAGAGCACATTTTCTTTTGTGCAGTATTTGAATGTGCAAGTTAAGAGTGGTATAGTGATCTAAACATGTACCTCTTATTTGCTTTGTGGAGAAGTTGGTCCATTTCAAAAAATGTAGCAAGTGAAGAAAGAAGAGAATCAAATCCTCAGAGCAGATTAATAGCAGTAATGCTCCCCTTATAAGCTACATTTTAATTTATTGTTTTTTGGAGATATAATGTGCAAATTGAAGTGTAAAAAAAGAATTAAGAATTCAATAGTAGGGAATTTGTTTTACTTAAATATCTGTAGGAAAATTTGCCATATTATCCTATACACCTTAGGAACAAAGATAATAATGATTATGTATTATAATTAAATGAAAGAGAGAGAGAGAACTTAACTATGTGCCAGAAACTATGCTAAGCACATAGCATATACTACATAGAATAATTTTTATTAAAATTCTATTATAAAAACTCAGAAAAATTAAGTAATTTTCTTTTATTTGCATAGTTACTAAGAGGTAGAGCTAATATTCACATCTAGCAGTGATAGATTCCAAAAATCCTTTCCTTCTACTATGTCATATAACTCCTGGTAACCAGTGAACAACCTGGATCTTTCTGGTGACAAGATACAACCTATACATTTGTCCTGGCATCCAAGACCAAGCTGAAGCAAGTGTTGTCTCTGGGATCATCCATGTTGTCAGTTCTGGGCACATTTATAGCACCTATTTTAAGAATTTTTTTCCAATAATGGGGAAAAATGGCATCAAAGGAAAGATTTGTCTTCATTTGCAAAACAGGAACATGGGAAATTTAGCTGACACCAGAAAATTAGCCAACTCATTATTGTCACCCCAATTGTGCCATAACAGAAATGATTCTTAAATAAAGCAATAATTTCATTTCCAAGCTTGAGTTGATCTCTCAAGTTTCTAATAATATTCTCACGATATCAATTTTCTTCATTCTTTTTGTAATTCCTGACCACCTATACTGAAACTAATCATCCTTTCCCTTTATACTGAATGTGCTAAAGCAAGAGTTGCCAAAATGACTTTTGGTCATTCTCACCTAGGGTCTGAGATAGTAACTTAAAGTAGTTAGAGTTCTATTCATGTCCTGTCTTCCTTAGATAATCAACACTTGCCTTTTACTTCAGGATAACAAAATGAGGATGTCTAATTGAAATTCAAATATTTCTAAGCTCATCTCAGTTTATTTACAAACAGCACAGGTATGATTCTGATATGTAATAGATATGAAGTATCATGTATTTCATATTTCTTCTTATCACGTGAGGGCCAGACCACAAAATCTCTGGCTTATTCTTAATACCTACGAAGTAGCTTATTTTGAGGCATAGAGGTTTCTACAACTAAGTGGATATGTAACCTACTAAAATTCATAACTTCATGAACTTATTTCTGCATCTTTTAGATGTTATCCTTTTAAGCAGTAAATCAAATCTTTGGGCAAATGCAGCTGATTAAAAAATAAGTTATTAATAAACATGTTAATGAATATACAAGTAAAACTTATATGAAGATTTGCACAAGAAATCACAGAATTTTCTTTTGCATTCACCTTCTCATTTATTTAACATATGTTTATTGAGCCTCTAATATGTGCCAGGCACAGTACTTGGCACGTAGAAATGAGCAAAGCAGATGTTATTGCTTCCCTTCTACTGGCCTCCAATGTAAATGATAAAGAGGAAAGAGTACTGTATTATAAGTAAATTCCATAAACAAAATGATGAAAACAGCGAAAATTATAAAGACATCATTTTTATGAACTTATTGCCAGAAAACTGAAAATAAAAATCCAATGGGTCTTCATGCACCAGTATTTGTACTCATACAGCAAGGTTTAATAGAATTTTTTATTTTAGAGTAGAAGACATGTCAAATGCAGTTTACATTTCTCAGCCAGTAATTATATTTTCTTACAAGTGGCTATTACATTTTTAGAGACAGACACAACAAATAATAAGGGGTTTTATTTGAGAGGAGAAACAAGCATGGTGTGTGTGGGTTTTTTAGATGAAAGGGGTATAATAAATTTATGAGACCTCACATACAGCTATAATATAATAAATTAGAAGGATTAATAGAATTGTGAGCTACAGTAACCTGCACTAGTAGAATGCCTATTTTATGGAGCTCGATAATACAGTTTATCATTGACTCCATGGGAATTCCCACAATATATTAGCTGTGGTGTAACAATAAAGCACACACAGTAAGAGGCATGTCCCTTTTGATACACATTCTCTTCCCACACTTATTTTACCAGGGAAACAACTCTGGTGCAGTTTAATTAAACTGCACTGCAATGAATTAATCCAGGTCTTAGCCCTCTGACAGAGAGGGGCCTGGCAGTACCACAGGGGTTTGTCCCTTTATGACACCAGAGACATTTCAGAAAACCTGGGAAAAAAGTATAGGTTCCCTCAAATGACAGTGTCACTGGGCAAGCCTAGAGCTGTCAATCAGGTCACTTAAGAAAGCACTCACCCCTTTAGAGAAGTTTTATATTTCTCCATTTGTTGATTGTGGGTCCATCTTTTGGGGAACATTTAACTGCCTTGGGAAGGTTATGTTCTATTTCCCCATTTGAGAAAAAGGTCATCATTGCTTATTTTAAACAAAAATAACCTTGCTATTTTAAAGTCTGCTGTGTATTCGTAGAAAGCTTTGAAAGGGCAAGCAGGAAAGTAATAACTGGAAATAAACTTAGGATGATGATCAGTTCAAATAAACTCTACTGGAAAAAAAGAGATGAATAAAAATATTTTTGTTCAAAGTAAAAATCTCCAGCTAAACATGATCCAGGATATTCAAGATGGGAGTGTATTACAGAAGATATGTTATTTCCCCAGAGTTTCTGATCAACAATATAGTTAAGGTTACACTCCCCCAATGACACAGAAAATCTTGCATTATTGATGAATATTCTTATTTTATCTGTTTATTAATTCATGAGGGTGTTTGGGAATTGAAAAATAAAAATTTATAAAACAATTACATTTTTAATAACTGCTTCTAGCTGGATACAGTGAATATTTAAGTGAACCAACACACAAAGACCTCAAAAGAATTTATCAGACAATGGCAATTAGACTCTAATAACTTGGCTCCGCTGGAATTACTGAGCTCCATTTACATGCCAGACATGGCACCTTAGTGATGGGTACACCATGTCGCCACCTTGCCTTTGGCTGGGGACCCTGAGAAATGACAGTCACATTAGATGTCATGTAAAGTAGCTGACCTCACACTCTCAGCACTTGATCTTTGCACTGCAAGTGACCATTTGTCACTGTTGCCCAGAGATGGAACTCACGTGACTCAATGTCACCACTGTCTTTTCAAAAGAATAAGAGAATTGTAAGTTTTTTCCTAGCCTATGACAGAAGATGCAAATTTGCTTAGAAAAAATGGATAGGCAAACTAAAAGCAAGGAATAGAATTCTTTATTCATAAGAAATATGCTTTCTAATTATTACAAAAAGTATCTGGACCTGGAACTTTTTGATCAAAGGAAAAAAAGATTTATGGTTGCCTGAAAACTTTTTCCTATTACAATTTTTTCCCTAAGTAGATATTAGAGAATAAAAGTATTTCTACCTGAGCAAATAAAAGTATTTCTACCAGACTCATTCACGAAAAGTAATATTGCTCTTTTCTTCTTAAATAAGGTTTAGTTTTCTATAAATTAGGGCTCATATAAGAGAAAAATTCTCACCATAATATTTTCAAGCTTTGGAGATACTATTTCCTTTATTTGTTGTGCCTTAGAAATCCCAGCATTTGAGCTAGTTAGATAAGGGATGAGCTACTCACACTTCCTGTCTTTTGGAGCCTTTTCATCTCAAGTGGTTCTGAGATCTCTGTGTTGATTTTATAATAGTAGCTATTGTGTATTAGTGGTCATTACATGCAGGCACTGTGCTAAGTGCTTCTTTAATTTTATGAATGTTTCATTTGAAACAATTGAAATTCTCACTAGAAGCAGGGAAGTTTGGTATTATTATTGTCATTTTCATAAGTAAGTAAACTGAGAGTCAGAGAATTTTTGTTATTTGCCCAAAAGCAACAGAGTTAGTAGGTAACAGAGCTTGGGTTTAAACTGAATGATTCTAACTTTAAAAACAGATGCTATTAAATTCTTATCTACATTATCTCTCAAAATTAAATGTTTGGAGATATTTTCTCACTAATAAAAATTTCCATACTACATTCTACTTGAAAAAAAGGTCTATTTTTTTAAACAAGATTCTTAAGAGATTAAGTCATCTCTTGTCATCTCTAAACCCCTCTCACTATGTAGGACAGAGGCTGAGATATTGTTATATTTGAGAAAGCAGCTTTATCAGTCTGTACTTACATTTTCTTAAAAAAGAGGTTGTTCATATCATTGTGCTCTTTCCCCTTCTTCATGTACCAGTGTCTCCACAGGAAAGGATAAATGGAAAAACTTCTTTCCACTGGACATGTAACTCTGACACCAGAAATAAAACATTGCCTTAAAGTCAAGAAAGAAACAATTGAAATTCAAAGTTATGATAAGATTCCTAAAACTATCTTTGTCTCCATCATTACCTCCCACCTCCCACCCAACCCTTGATTAAAAGAAATGAGATTTACAGTTGGAATGTATAATTTAATCACTTTTAATTTATTGGAATTAGAATAGCAAGAACTATATTTTATGAATTCAGCATCTTAGTTTTAACATCCATGGCCTTTGTTTTCCCAATTTATTTTACATTTTGCATATTTCCCATTTTATAGTATTTATGAAAAAAGTTTTATGTCATTCTTGAAATTTTGTTCTGAAATGTCAAGCATATCAACGAAAAATAAAATTTTTGATAATCTCAATGTTTCTATATATTTAGAACTAATATTTGTTTGACTTTGAACATGATGGCTTATGCTAAAACTTTTTTAAAAATATAACTTCAAAGTATTAAAAAGTATTAAAATGCTAAGTACAAATATAACGGAAAGACAAATATATAGCTGGGGTCAAATAAAAAAAAGAGAAATATCCAAGTGCCAAAGAAGAGCCAAAACAGGCAGCTTACAAGACAAATGGAATTAGAGCGATGTGGGCAAGTTATATGACCTAGGGGCCAGAGGCTAAGGTTTCAATTTCCACACAGGGATAATAGATGTGGCTTTGAACCCATGCACTGTAAAGAGGTAGAAATGAGACATTCCCTGAAGTTTGGACCCAAAAAAGGCTATTTCTTCAATGTAAGATAAGGATTCCACCCAAAAGTTCAAGAGACAAAAAAGGAAACTGGTCCTACCAACTTTGCAAGACTTAAAAAAATAAAAATCCATTTGAGAAAGTGAAGATTTGGCCTGCATTATCTCATGGCATAGGAATCCTTAAGTATAAAAACATCTTGATATTGTTGGAATTTTTCTGAATGCTATATGCTTGATAGTTAATATTTATAAAATAATAATAGTAGTGATGTATAAAACAAGATTATAATAGTCTACAAAAAAATAAAAATGTTTGACCTTGTGTCAGAAAATAACATGGACATGCAAACTAAACAAGATATTTACACATTCTCTTTGTGTAAATATTATTAATTCACTTAACTCCAGTCGCAGAAACTCAGAGAGAATTTATGATGCTTCAGTTTAAGCTGAGAATACAGGCAGTCTTGACTTTGCATGATTCCCACATATGTGATTTCAGTTACCATGAATTGGTTAAATAACATGTATCTCCCAACGGTGATTAAAATTTCGATTTCCCAGCGTATTCAATGTTAGTAACTGCCCAAAGTACAAACTTCTCTAATTTTCAGTTCACAGATCTCTGCATAAATAACAGATGTGCATAATGATCAGTGAGCAATCATATCAATTCTTTCAAAGTATGTTGATAATCAATCACTGAGCATGTTATTTATTTCAAGTACAGACAGTAAAGTATATAGTTGTGTTGTGTCCAAGACTCCTGGTAACAAACTCAGGTGAAATTTCACCAAAATGGATAATTAAAAGAGGGAATTGGCCAACAAAGATGAAAGTGCAGCAATAAAAATAAAAATTAAAAAATAAAGTGAAAATTCTGGTAGTCAAATTGGAATCAAACCTAAATGCAATGATAGCAGGAATAAAGAGTTGACCATGTGACTGTGGACACTCACCATTAGAGAGTCCAGCAGGAGGAACTTAGCAAAGGTAAACCATAAATGAAGAAAATGGTCATAAAGTTATCCCAGAGGAAGTGTCTCCAGCAAAAAGCCTCACATAAAACAAATTTTCAGAAAGTATTCCCCACATTGAAATGCATAGGATAAAATGTTGGAAGCTGAACTAAACTTAAAAAGAAAAAAAGTACGACAATTTACTAACACATGGAAAGGATGTTCGCTCCTTATTGTAAATTATACGACCAGAAGATAAGCACTGCTCCAACTATACTTAGTAAGATTTTACAAATAAAACACATTAATTCTCAGTATTTCTAATGTGTTATATTAAGTGTAGTAAATATTAGCTTTACTATTATTCACATGTCCCTATACATGTATAATCATGTATTTACATGTATAAACAACAGTAGGAGAGTTTTTAATGTTTTGGCACAACTGTTTGATAATCACAGAACAATCATAACTTTTCCTTATTGATTTCAAGATGGTTTGCACAGTTATTTTTACTGTCCCACACTGCTATGCAAAGTGAGGACTGCCTATAGAAAAAGAAGGTAATCTCCCTGTGTATAAACTGAGTGATGACTCCGTCACCCTTTCTATGTGACAGGAGGTAAATAATACAAACAAGACAAGATTCTCTGTTAACCCCGTGTGCTTTCATTTGATGGTCAAATCTCCTTTTTAATGGTCCTTCACTTATTTGTAAGCAATAGAACCCTTACATTAAATGAAATCTGAAGTGAAACAACTTATTAAACAATAAATCAGGATTATACTTAAATGTATTTTGTTTATAAAGCTAATTAATGAGAATTATGATGAATTAATGACTATCCATGAGAACTATAGTCATTTCAAACTGTTTAGTTTTTAGATATTTATCTAATTTTTTCCTGTATTTTTTGTTCATTATTCAAAGATACACATAGATAATAGCTGCAAATAGCTATAGTCCAAGCTACCTTTGAAATCTCTGAATACTCTTCAATTAATCTGAGATAGCTAGTTTGCCTATTTGAGTGCATATGTAAAACTTCTAGTAATTAAAAAAAAAAAAACTTGAGAGGGCTTCTTTATTCCAAAATATGCACAAAAACTTAAAAATGAAAAGAAAAAATATATATCATCAGAACTATAGATGAAAATTATTAAAGGGGTTTGTAGTGACATTCTTTATAATGGCTAAACACTTTTAAAAGGGATTAACTTAAATATCCAAATGTAGATGAATGGTTGTGCAAAATATAAATTCAGAATAAAATATTAAACATCCATGAAAAAGTACATTTAACAAAAGCTTTTCACAATGAGGGAAAATACAAATGATAATTTAAACAAAAAGACTAAAACATGATACAGGTAGTACAGCTATGTTCTTAAAATGCATTAAAATATAAATAGTAATATAATACTAACAATTATCTCTGGAAGGTAGAATCATGAATTTTTGATTAATGGGTAAAAGGATTGATATTTTTGCTTCTTTGTTCTTTTCTAAAATATAAATTACAATAAAAATATTTTAAAATATTTCTCTAATAAAAATTGCATAAAACAAATAAGCCTCTTCTTCTGAACTAAAAGTGGTTCTCAAAACATTCATGCAATTGGACAACAAAGAAGAGAATCTCCTTGGTACGAACTTTCTGAGAAAGCTTATCTACCTCAGAGACTAACTACAATAAGGAAAGACAGGAGTCCATGATTCCCATCAAGGTAGCTGTCAGCAAATCCTGTGGCAACTCTTCCCCAGCCCTCCTACCGCCCCATCTCCTTCTACTCATATTAGAGAATTTGCCAGAATGAAATTTGCCTGTGGCTTCTGTGTGATTTACTGTTTTGTAACAACATGATGGAAAAATACTAAACCATTTCTGCTAAATTTGGTTATAGCTAATATAAGACTTCTTTAGTAAAACAGTATTATTTACTAAGGAAATGATCAGAACAAACAAATACTCTCTTAAAAAAAATCAAAACTAAATAAAAAGTTAAATCAAACCAAATGAAAAGAAGCAAAATCAGAGAGAACAGAAAATAAGCAAATGTAAGTTTAACCTAAGCCATTCCTTGGAAGTAGCATATTTGAAAAATATCAGGATATCAGTAAACCTATGTTATTATGTTTCTCCTTAGTTCCATTATCAATAAGTTGAGGGTCTATAAAAATAACAAAATTTTATTTTTAATGTAATTGTTTATTATAAAAACAGCATATGCATGTGACACATTCCAATAGACTAAAAGCAGTAAAATAAAAATAAGTATCTCCCTCTACTCCAACTTCATCTCACTCTCTGGAGGTAAAAATTAATAGGTATTTGGGCCTCATTATAGAAATTTTGGGGACATATACAGGAATACAAATATACATACACACATATTTATTTTATGCATGTGAGAAACATAATATGCCTGCTGTTCTTCAGTATCCTTTCTCTCATAAAAATATGTATTGGGAAATCTTCCATATTGACACATAAAACTTCATTCTCTGTAATAGTTAAATGTTGTTTCATGCTTGATTGTACTGTAATTTACTTAACAGTCCCTATTTATATATATTAAGCTGCTTCCAGTTCTTACACTACAATCTGCTGAAATGAGCATCCATGTACATATATTTTTGCATGTCAGTTCAAGTGAAATAAATCTTTAGCAATGGAATTGCTGGATCAAAGGCATATGTATTCTAATTTTTGAGAAATATTATCAAATTACCTTATAAGTACACTAACCAATACTCCCATGAACAATGTATAACAATAACTCTTTTCCCATAACTTTACCTTGTAGTATTATGCTATGACTATAAAGTATATTACCCTGAAAATAACTGCCATTTCATCCACAGTTAGCCATCACATCAGAAGACTTGGATCATGTATTCTTCCACATTATTCTTGCCATTGGAAATGTTAAAGAACTCAACAGTTGCTGAGTTTCTGGTTTGGGCACTAACTGTGGAATCACATAGTACTGGATTTGTAATGGAGGGAATAACCGTATAATCTAATTTCCAGAATCTTAGGTGTGTTAAAACTAGCTTGGATGGTACAGCTAATGTAATCATTAAAGAGATGTTTTTAAAAAATAAAAAATGGTCATTAATTTTTAATGATAATTTTTGATCTCGTCATATTATTTTTTCAAAATATAAATTTTAAAACTTTTTAACATTCTTCTGCCCCCAAAATAACTTTGAAATGTTTATCAGATCTTATTCTAATGTCTCCCAAAAATACATATCTATCAAACTTTTGTGACAAAATATTAGCTTCCAAATTATTAGCAATATAGAAATAGAAATAAACAATTTCTTACCCGAAATCCTTGCACTTCTCTAATACTTCTCTTAAAAGCTTTATGAAGTAGAAGCTGTGAAGCATGTGCTACATCCAAGAAGGAAATCTTTAAATTTTGGACACAAGCACAAAGTGATGGCTCTTTTAGAAGAGAATTTTCTCCACTACAAACCAGCTGTAGACACAGTCTAGTTATAGCCCTCGGAAAAGCTGTGCTGTGATATATTAATTTACACCTACTGTGCATTGAATGAGAAGCCAAAGGCCACAGACTGGTGGAGAGAAAGAGCTCTTCTCTCTTCCTCTTCTTACAGGAACACTAATTCCATCATAGGGTCTCTATCCTCATGACCTCCTATAAACCTAATTACCTCCCAAAGGCCCCACCTACTAATACCATTGCATTAGGAATTAGAGTTTCAACAGATGAATTTGTGGGGAACACAAACATTCAGTCCATATGTCAGTTTCCTTTCTTTTTAAAGCTGAATCATGTGTGTGTGTGTATGTGTGTGTTTGTGTGTGTGTATATAGATAGACATAGATGATATAGATAGATATAGATATAGATGATATAGATATAGATAGATATAGATATATAGATATAGATAGATTAGATATAGATATAGATAGTTATAGATGATATAGATATGGGTCACATTTTGTTTATCCATTCATTCATGGATACTTGGGTTGCTTCCACTTCTTGGCTATTGTGAATAGTGCTGCTATGAACATAGGTGTGCAAATATCTTTGAGATTTTGCTTTCAATTCTTTTGGATATATATATCCATACATGGAATTGCTGGTTCATATGATAATTCTATTTCTCATTTAAGTTTCAGGTTTAAATTAGACTTTGATCCATTTGAGTTAATTTTTACATATGGTATTAGATAAGGTCCAACTTAATTCTTTTGTACGTGGATATCCAGTTTTACTAACACCTTTGTTGAAGAGACTGTCCTTTCTCTATTGAATGGTCTTGGCATGCTTGTTGAAAATCATTTAACCATATATAAATGGGAGAGTTCATATTTAGGCTAATCTGTTTCAATGGTCTATATGTCTGTCTTTATGCCAGTACTACACTGTTTGGATTATTATAGCTTCACAATAAGTTTCAAAATCAGAAAGTGTAAGACTTCCAAATTTGTTCTTTTTTTAAGACTTTTTTGGCTATTCAGAGTTCCATGAGATATCATGCAAATATTAGCACATTTTAAAATAAATCTAAAATTATGCTAAAATTGAAAGTATTTTTAAATGTCATTTTTCTCTGTCAACAAATATAGATGTTCCTATGTATTTTAATGACTACAAAATACAAAATTGTATAGATGCACTACAATTTATTTATGCAGTAGCTTATTGGTGGACATTTGGATTTTTGCCAGTGTTATGCTCTCCAAACTGCTTCAGTGAACATCCTTGTACATATATAATTTCTAATAAGGGCAATTATCTTTTTAGAAGTCAATACTTGGAGCATGATTGCTAAATCAAAGGATATGTTCATTTTAAATGTTGATTTATATACTAAACAGTAATATAGATTAGTATTATCAATTTATATCCTATCAACAGTACATGAGAAAGTTTGCCCTTCTCTTTTTAGTGTGGAGTTTTGTTGTTTCAACCCTCGCTAATTTGATGAGCTAAAATTTGATATCTCCTTGTTGCTTAACTGCGTTCATTTGTAATCACCTAAACCTTAGAAATTTTAGTGTTACATCTTCAGATTATCACGTAAACTTACAGAACTTTAACTTTTGTCATTGTCTTCAGTACAAATGTTTCTTGGTTACAAGACATAGAAACTGGCTATGGCTAACTTTAGCAGAAGATGATGTACTGGAAGCAAATCAGGAGAGTCATAAAATAATAGAAGCTTAAGAATCAGCTTTTTAAATAGGAAATGGAGGCTTCTGAGGGTAAAGTTCCAAAAAAAAAAAAAAAAAACACTGCAATGGTCCCTAAACAAGAAATTTTAATCAGTAGATTGGCACAGATGCAATAAATAACCTTCTGCTACCTTTCGTATCTTTCATTCAATATTCCAAAGTCCTGAGAGAGAGAGAGAGAAAAGTATCTGATTGGCCAGGTCTAAATCACATGTCTGCCCCTTGGCTGCCCCAGGGAGAAGGAAAACTGACCACTTCAGTTTCCACAATGGGAAGTGAGTCGTCTCTCAACAAGTGCACAAACGATGGGGATTCTACAACAAGGAGATGAAAGTGCTATCTGGGGATGCTTAACTGCCCCCAAAATTGGCAAACGTCCACTAGATGGAAAGAAAAAATGCTTATCACCTTTGTCTATAATTGAAGACTGGATAAAGAATACTAAGCAGACTTTCCTTCATATTAACGTTGTGAGTACCCTTAACCTGCAGGTAGATTTTTTTAATTAAATATTTTAGATATTTGATATCTTTGGCAAAATATAGTGTGCAAATAGACACATGAGTTTATATTTCTAAAATATTACTTTCTATTGGGTATTTAAACTTTAATGTCTCCTAGTGAATCTAAGAACCTCAAAAAGTTTCATTCTAATTATACTCTTTAGGGAAGAAACTTCTCTTCTTAAATGAATTCTACAAGTTTATGTTTGAGACCCAGTTAACAAAACAAAACAAAAAATCATTAAGACATTTCATAGCTACCTAGTCAAAAAAGACAAATCTATAAATCTATATGTATAAAAATAATGTGACCATTTTTGTTTTTTGCATTTTTGAGAGACTATAAGACACTTGAGTAGTTTGCCAGAATTATTTACTTTTCAACCAAAGATTTAAAATTCATGAAAATAGTTTCAAAGATGGTAGAGAAAATGTCTAAGATTCCATTCTACTCTTTATTCTAAAACATTACCCTGATCCTTGTCAAAACTTGGTTAGCTAGATGGAAATTATATCTGAAGTAAAAGACAATATTCTAAATCATCACAGAAGAAAAACTGTATGATATTATAGAATGAAGATGTTCTAGATATAATTAAAATAATGTCAAATATCACAAAAAATATTCTTAAAATCTCTGAGTGGAAGGTTGAGAAAAAAATTCCTATTATTTTCAGGTAGGAAGGTAGAAAGTAGAAAACTGCTTTCCCACTCATGGTCATTTTTCTGAGATTGCAAATTGTAACCACCTTATACATTACATTTTCATTATGGCTATTCCCTGAAACAAAGATCACTCTCAAAGAACAAAAATTCATGATCAAGAAGGATATCGAGTCTATAATTTAACTTCCCACTGAAGCTCTACCTCAATGTAAGAATGTAGTGGTCATGCTCATGGAAGTATTCTGGTTCACGTAGATTCTATTCCTATTTTATATAGGAAAATTTGTCTCTTGGTATACATGTCAGTCTTTGTTAACACTAATACAACCTTGAGAGATTTTATCCATCAGAATAAGCTAATCTATTGTGAGATGAACAACCCCTCAAAATCTCAGTAATTGTAACACAGGCATCTGATCCATGTAATCTTCTCTCTGTAATCCCAGCATTACAGAATAGGTCCTATTGGGAATATCATAAGTTGTAGTTGAAGGACAAGAGAAAGAACATGAAAAATCTCTACCCAAAAGTGATATCAGCAAGGCAAGTAGCTTCACCTCAACCAAGTTCAATAAGGTGGCAATACATTATTGTTATTCAGAGAAGGGCAACAATGTTGGGAAGTAATCTACTCCAGATATGTCCTTACTCTAAATATTGACAAAATCATATGTTTGAGCCTGAAAAGTTAAGGACAAGATTTGCCAGAATATTTGCCACTTTAAGGAACATCTTGGATGGTCTGGTAGTTACAAGCTGATCTCTTTCCAATTTCAACTGAACATCTTCCTGATGTCTAGTAACTACTAATAATCTACTAACATCTATTATAAAATAAGTTGCATTAATATTCAGTTAAATGTTGTAGGTCCCCTAAAGCTACCACTAGACCAACTACACAACTCTTCACCTTCAAAGAAGCAGGAGTGTACTTTTTAGGGTGGAAACTATAGACTACTCTTTCTGCTAGTCTCCATATCCTACAGTAAAAACCTGTTAACTAATTTAGATTGTACTGGAGATCAGCCTAACATGTAGTGGATTGCAGCTTATCTTTATCTCTCTGCCCAGCAAATTTTCCTATCTGCTATTAATGTCTGAAATTTATTTACAGTTTTAAGCTCTGCAAATGCACTTGTGTATATCATGTGTTGACATGATGATATTCTAAGAACTTTTCTATTTTAACTAACAATATTCTTCATCATAAAGATATTTGATCATTAAGACAGTTAATGTTTGTGTATCATTGAACACATTTTGTAGTACCTGATGATTAAAGCTAAAATAAAGCCAAACATAAACTAGAAAATGCTAGCTGAAGCCATATGAGGCATACACAAGTGATACTGCTCAGTCAATATTCTAAAGAATCACCTAGAAGCTACAAAAAAAGAAGACAAAGAGAGTTTATTTTGTTGTTTATTTTCAATTTCACACTTAAAATGACTAGAGGATATCTTCAGAAATATTTGCATTAAATTTGATAAAACTGGTGTAAATACATTAATAAACTAATTTATTTGATGGCTAAAAGAAATAACAAATTCACAAGCGAAAATATTAATTAAAAAACTAAATAACAGTCTATGGCCATGCCACTCTGAACAAGCCCGATCCTGTCTGATCTTGGAAGCTAAGCAGGGTCGGGCCTGGTTAGTACTTGGATGGGAGACCACCTAGTAAGACCAGGTGCTGTAGGTGTAAAAAATAAAAAATAAGGAATTGTAAGCTGACAAGGTCCTTGCAATCTGTGAGGTCAACCAAGGGTTGCCTTGCCTTAAAAAAGCAAACAAACAAACAAACTAAAAACTAAATAATGCTTTACTTCATCTATAGTTAACAAAATATAAATTAAAATATTTTTCATTCTAATTGACATAGAATTATTTTTAAATTTTGACTAGGTAATTCAAAATAGGTGAATATGTGACTATTGTACACAACCAAAAAAAGTATGATTTCTTCATGAATCTACCCAATATAACCTATGTTGTTTCCTTGCCAAAAAATGATTAACCTGAATTTAATCATGAGAAAATAATCAGAAATATCTGGATTGTGGAACATTCTATAAGACAATTGGCATGACCTCTTCAAAAATCTTCAAAATAGTGTGATAAAACAAAAAACAAAAAACAATGGGAGCATGGTAACAATACACAATATGCAATTCTAAATTGGCCCCTGGATTGAAAAAGAGAGAAGAAATATTGTATTAGAAGTCCTAGCCACAGCAATCAGGCAAGAAAGAGAAATAAAAGGTATCCACATTGGAAAAGAAGAAGTAAAACTCTCATTATCTTCAGATGATATGATACTATATAGAGAGAATCTTTATCAATGATTTCAGTAAAGTAGCAGGATACAAAATTAATATTCCGAAGTTAGTTGCACTTTCATACACCAATAATGAACTTTCAGAAAGAGAAATTAAGAAAACAATCCCATTTACAATTGCATCAAAAAAAAGTTAAATATCTAGGAATCAATTTAACCAAAGAGGTAAAAGACCTGTTCTCAGAAAAGTATAAGTTATTGAAAAAAGAAATTGAAGAAGATATAAATAAATGGAAGCATATACTGTGCTCATGGGTAGAAGAATCAACATCATTAAAATGGGCATACTACCCAAAGCAATCTATAGATTTAGTGCAATCCCTATCAAAATATCAATGGCATTTTTCATAGAGCGAGAACAAATAATCCTAAAATTTATATGGAGCCATAAAAGATCCTGAGTAGCCATGACAATCTTGAGAAAGAAGAACAAAGTTGGAGATATCACACTATCTGATATCAAACTATACTACAAGGCTATAGTAATCAAAAGAGCATGGTACTGGCATAAAAACAGATACATTGATCAATGGAACAGAATAGAGACCCAGAAATAAATCCACAACTATACCCTCATTTAATATATGACAAAGGAGGCAAGAATATACAATGGGGTAAAAGAGTCGTCAAAAAATGGTGTTGGGGAAATTGGACAGATGCATGCAAAAAAAAAAAAAAAAAAAGAATCTGGACCACCTTCTTACACTGTATACAAGAATAGACTCAAAATGGATTAAAGACTTAAATGTAAGACCCAAAACCATAAAACTTCTAGAAGAAAGCATAGGCAGTAATCTCTCTGATATTGCTACTAGTAATTTCTTTTCAGATATATCTCCTCAGGCAAGAGAAACAAAAGGAAAAATAAACAAATGAGACTACATCAAACTAAAAAGTTTTTGCTCACAAAGGAAACCATCAACACAATGAGAAGACAACCTACTGAATGGGAGAAGATATTCACTTATGATACATCTGGTAAGGAGTTAATATCCAAAATATATAAAGAATTCGTGCAACTCAACAACAACAAAAGAAACAATCTAATTAAAAAATGGGCAGAAGACTTGAATAGATATTTCTCCAAAGAGGAAATACAGGTGGCCAAGAGACATATAAAAATATACTCAAGGTCACTAATCATCAGAGAAATGCAAATTAAAACCACAATGAGCTATCACCTCACACCTGTCAGAATGGCTATCATCAATAAATCAAAGAACAGCAAGTGTTTTTGAGGATGTGGAAAAAGGGAAAACCCTTATACACTGTTGGTGAGATTGTAAATTGGTACAGCCACTATGGAAAACAGTCTGGAAGTTCCCCTTCAAATTAAAAATGGTTCTACCTTTTGACCCAACAATTGCACTTCTGGGTATTTATCCAAAGAAAATCCAAACAATAATTTGTTAAGATCTATGTAACCTTGTGTCATGGCAGCACTATTTACAATAGCCAAGATATGGAAGCAACCTAAATGCCCATCAACAGACATTGGATAAAGATTCATATATACAATGGGATATTACTCAGCCATAAAAAAAAAAAAAAAAAAAAAAAAAAATGAAATCCCACCATTTGCGATGACATGAATAGACCTGGAGGGTATTATGCTGAGTGAAATAAGCCAGAGAAAGATAAATACCATATGATTTCACTTATATGTGTAATCTAAGGAACAAAAAGAACAAACTAATCGAAAACAGATTCACAAATATAGAGGGCAATCTGGTGACGGTCAGAGGGGAGGGTGTGGAGAGGCTGGGAGAAAGTGGTCAAAGGTTAAAAAAGTACAGATCAGTAGCTGATAGACGGTCACAGGAGTGAGGAACACGCCATAGGGAATGCAGACAGCAGTAATGTAATGGCTGGGTATAGAACCAGAGGAAAGAAAGGGTAATCACGGAGATCGTTTCATAAACCATACAAATGGTTAATAAAAGTACTGTGTATTTGAAACTAATAATAAAATAAAATAAGAAGGAAGGAGGTTATTTAGCTATATAAAGGGCATTTGGGGGATAATTGAGGAAATTTGAATATGGACTATAAGAAACTATTATTACATTAATTTTAAAGTCTTGGAGAAATAATATTGAGATTTTTGTAGGAGTCTTGGGAGACACATACTAATACATTTAAGAATAAAATATGATGTTTTCAACTCACAAAGGGTTAAGCAACAACAACAAGAGATTCTAATACAAGGCATTGACCACAGTATAATTTATAATTATTATAGTCTGAATGTCTACATTTGAATTCTTTATAATATAACAAGGTTATATATATTAAGATATCCTATGTTTTGATTATTTTTCCTTCAAGGAACATGTATTATTTAAGGGGAGCCTTTCCAAAAGGTTGCTTTTTCAAAACAAAATAATTTTTAATGTGATTTCTTCAAAATATAAGAAGTACCAATGATCACCAAACCTAATACAAAGGCCAGTAAGTTTCTTAAGTAGCATTCCAGTTCTTCATTACCAACCCCTTCAGATTCAAGGATTCTGTGCATACAAACCCATTGGCAAAATGAAATAAACAAGCACATTTTTTTCAAACTTTGGTGCCTGTAGTCAAAATAAGTACTGAGTAGGAAAGAGAGAAAGGAGAGGGTAAATAGCCATGTATGTACTGTGCAGTTTAAAGATAGAAATAATAGACTTTGAGACAGTTCAGATTTTCTAGAATAGATCTGACATTACGCAATTAGCAACTAACACCTTACTAGCAAAATGCAAGATATATCAAGAGTAATCATGAGGAAGGAAAAATAAAGTGATGAGGCATAAAAAGTTATAAAGACAAACTTTTCCTACTACTCTTTTTCTCTAAGATCAGTCCCAGCACCCACATAAAACAATCTCTCTGGATTCCTTTCCATTGTACACTGAACAATGATCTCATGTCGTCTTTAGCATATGTCTATAGGTTACTGATTGTTCTATCTCCCTGTTGCCAAACAATAAGAAGAGTAGAGAGAGTTGAGTTGCAATGTCTTAGGTCTACAAATGGAACCATTTAGAAAGGCGGTTTTCCTGTGGAACCTGTCTTCTCTGACTGAAACCTTTTCAATAAGACTGCTCATTCCTGACCTCCTGCCCCCTTGACACTGATCTGTCCTAAAGAGGATGCCAATATATTGTCTGTCAAATTTATATTAGAAAGCCATAGCATAAGGTCCCTATTTCTACATTGCACACAATGCTTTATGTCAAAGTTTGATAAACATGAAATCACATTTTCAAAGGTTAAAAAAACAAGTGTCAGTCAGTCAAAAATAGTTGACCACTGTGAGTGTCTCACTGGTTGACCTTGAACTCTTCCATGACTCTGAGGTCAATGATATGTCATTATAGGAAAAATTTCTTATAGATTTATGATAAGCTCACTTCTTTGACTATGACCTTGACATTAGAAACAATTTTAAGTTGTCCATCTTCAAACACCTATCTAATGAAAGAAAACAGAGCTATAAAGGAATCAATCTTCCTTTCAATTGTACAATGAACTAACAATTTTCATGCAATGAAATTGATGTTAATAGAAGTTATACATGCATATCTATGAGACAAAGAACCCAAAGATTTCAATAGAATCTAAGACTCAATAAAGGAGACAAACAAGTAGAAGAAAAACAAAGAAATGTTCAGTATTTACCACAGACTCCATTTTTGCCTCTATTTTATTTATATATA
>NW_006434897.1:5147318-5157333 GCF_000325575.1 Pteropus alecto
ATATAATAGATTTTATTTATATATAATAGAAGAAAGTTAGCGGGTAGAATTATGCAAGCATCTTTAAAGGTCTGAAAGAACTGTGAAATTCACCTTTCATTTTATTATAGCTATGGTATACCACTTAAATATTACTATTAGGTTTATAATATGCCATACAAATATATTAAGGCTATCCAAAGATTATCAGGGTCAGTTTTTAGTATCAAATATGAAAGAATTAAATATAACCTGAGACAGGGTTACTCTTAGTCCTTAGTAGAAAATGTCATATACAGTTAATTACTCTCAAGTTCTTTCCTGAAATAAAGTTTCGTTGGCTAGTCTGTATTTATTTGGTTGGTCGGTTTTGCCTACCTGAGAAAGAGAAAAGAAATTAATTTACATTTCTCTTTCTTCAGTTTCTCCAATATCAATATTATGAGCAATCAGATAGATTTTAAAGGAATGGCACAGATCTGTTGCACAGACATGATTATAATGAACATCTTTTTTGTTTTTCATCTTTTGAACATTAAAAGTTATCATCCTCCTAAGGATGCACAATGGATAGACAACACACCTTACAATTTCTCATCTATGATTTAAAAGAAAGTGATATACACTTGAGTGTTCTGCAGAAGTACTAGGGCATAAATATTGGCTGCTGTCCTTAAATATTTGTTAAGCTATGTGTTTACAAAGTTTTCAGCCATGTACTTTGTCTTTCATATCAGATGAAGTGTGACTGAAAATGCTAGGCAGCTAGGCAGGTTTACTATTATTTAGCAAACAGTTCTTTGACCTATTTGAATTTCTAACTCAGATAATCAAGTTCACTTTAGTGTCTATGTACATAACCTTACTGCCATTTGTTAAGACTTAAGACGGTCACTGAGAAGACAGCCCTTAAACCTTATACTTAGTAACTTTAGACTCACATCTACTTGCAGGAGGAATACATGACAGATCTATTGTTCTGTATTAGCAGGACATTGTCCCAGTATATGAACACATGCAAACTACTCAGGAAGGCCTTTGAATATTTAAGGCAAGGCACTAGTGGCTCATCCCAGTGGGAACCACAGAAAAGGGGAACCTGATTAAATTTAATGTCATTGTCACTTTTTTTTTCATTGCGAAGAATTATATAGGTAGCCATAGCTACCACACTGTTCAGACAGCATGACCACAATATTCCCCCTCAGAGGTTGGCGTCAAGGACTGAATTATTCACTCAAAGAATGTGATTCATTGCTGGATGTGCTTCTTACAAGATTAAAAGAGTCATCAGTATATAAAATACACATACATAGGGGCAAAAGTAAAACAAACCATTGAAAAGTTTTGATCACTGATAAGCTTTGCAAGAATAAAACATTAAAAACTATACAAATTTATTTTTTAGTATAATTTATACTGTAAACCCAGATCTCTCTCGCTCTCTCTTTAAAAAAAAAAAATCAATTTGAAGTTAAAAAGTTTTAATGTAAATTGTTGAGGAGTTTAGAACAAGATCTTATTCTTATTCCTTTTAAAAGGGAAGCCATTTACTCAATATTTAATGTGCTCCTCTGTGGTATGCAGTATCTCTGGGTAAAACCTACTAATTCATAAAAGATTGCTTGTTGAACAACAGCAAATAAACATAATAACCTAACAATGTTTACCAAATACATTGTCCTTTATTAAAATGTGATTTCTCTTAAGTCTCTAAATTTACAATTTTCTTTCTCTTAGGTAAATATTTTCAAGTGTACAGGATCATTTCTAAATACATATGTCATCCAGTTAAGTCAAATAAATATGATTTTTAAGTAAGATTGTTGATAATTATTTTTACTTACTCATCTAATCAAATAATATCACCAAAAAAAAATGCTATCATTTAGTCATCTATGTTAAATTGCTTAGACTTCTTATCTTTTTTACTAATATCAAGCCCTGCTCTTTAAAAGGCAATATAAAACTGAATGTTAGCTGATGCATAAGGTAGTCCACCAGCGATGTAATTGGTGGCTTTTGATAAACTCGGGGGAATAGTAACAAGCTTTCACTTGCAGAATGTCAGTTCATCAGTTCAAACTCAGTCCATGTGGGCCTGACTGAAAGCCATGCCACCTGGGTGTCATTCACTGGAGTTTATAATATGAACTGGAGGCAAACTCAGTCTGATTAATGGTGGACACAAGTCTACAACCCAGCACCCACCATCATAATTGGCTCCCTTGTTTGAAGTCTCAGGAGACTGAATGGGCAATGGAATTTGAACTACCAACTTATTCTGGTCTCACCAGGGAAAAATGAAGGCTCCCTGGTGGGACTACTTGGAGAAGCTGGTAATGCAGCTATTGTGCCTCAGACCTGTCCTATAAATAAATAGAAAGCTTTCCTTTGTACAAGTATGTACACACTTATGCACCTTTGAAACGCCAAGCAATTCATTTTGCATATATAAGGTTTAATTAATGTTTTTTTATGACTACCTTAAAAATAAAAATGTAAGTGAACTTCTTTATTTGTTTTAACTTACTTGGCAACCATTTTGTTAAAGAATATATCATATTATCTTCTAGTAAAATTTTATTTACTGAGATGAAATCACATCTAGAATGTTCTTAAATACAATCTTATTCTACAGTATGAAAACAAGCTAATGTCAGAGTCAGAGATCATATTTCTATGTTTAAAAATTTCTATATAGATTCTACATATTGATTATTTAAATTAGATGCCTACACAGATATCACTTAATTAAAGTTGGATGATAACCATGGAATTTATGAGAAGAAACTGTAAGCAGAGGAAGACTTGGTGATGCAACTCTGTCCTTAAAATACCAAGGGATATTTTCCTCAGTGAAATGTTAAACAATGTGCCTTCAAAAATAAACTGACAATGCCTTTCCTGAGGCTTGTGGTGTGGTCACGGTGTTGATCTTGTCTTTTCTTCTCAATGTGCTCCCATACCAGAGACATTACAATGGTCATTCACAAAAACTACAGTACAGAGAAGTTTAAGATGCTTCTTCTGTAATGTTTCTTTTTTCTATCTACAGCTGGTGTCTTTTTTTTCTTTTTTTTTTGGTTACCTGAATGGATTTCCACTTCTCAATGATACCCCCTTGGCATTCATTGTGAGGATAGGTTTAATCAGAATATTTTAGTGTCCTTCAGCTTCTGAGTTACCTTTTCCCCTCTACAGAGTTTTAAAGCAAGTTTTGCTAATGTTGAATATTTTCTTATTAATGCCCTCAGTCATATTCTTTTATAATTATCTGAAACTCTCTAATAGCTGCAAATAAAAGTGAGGAAGTTTTTAATTAAGGTCTACATATAAAGTATTTTTCTTTTCAAATGGCTATCAACAGAAAAGAGATTCTTTAAAATGGAATTACTTAACCACAGTTTCTGATATTACAACTGTAAATGTTTCTGGCATTTATAGAAATAAGGGAGAATGAGGCAGAAAATAACTAAATTTAGGCTCTCTGCTTCTTAGTCTATATTCTATTTAGGACTAATGATGAAAAAGACTCAATCCAAGGTCACTACTAGAATTTTCCAAAAACAGATATTGAAACACCACAAATTTGAGTATTTTAGTGATTCTATGACCTGTATATTTATATAGCTACCATATATGATGTCCTTACTATGTACCAGGCACTGAATATAGTACTTTACATTACAATATTAAATTAATTCTCACATTATCAAACCTATGAGGTGGGCACAAATATGCCCATTTCACAAATGAGAAAACTAGTGATTAGATAGGCTAAGTACACTGCCTAAGGCCCATAATGATCTAGGAGAATTTGGACTCATATTTGCCTGACTTCAAACCCTTTGCTCTTAAACACTGCATTATACAATCTCCCCAGGTTTATATAAACAATTGGATATTCATCAATGTGGATTTTTTGATACACTACTATTCAAATATTATCCCTTGGAAGATATTCCCTGGCATTTCTTAACTTTAGCTTTGATTTGTTTTTGTTGACAAATTTAAGACTTACCAGATAGGTGAACTTGGGTATATCATTGTATCTCTCTCCCTGAATCTCAATTTTCTCATCTCAGAAATGAGTTAAATGAACTGGATGAGGCTCTAAAAGTCTGTATCAGCTTCTGCTGTATAACAAGCTGTGCCAAACTCAGTGACTTAACCAATCATGTATTAGCTCATGATTTTGTGGGTTACAAATCTGAGTTGAGCTCAGATGATGGTTCTGCTTGTCTCAGCTGGGTTCAATCCCATTTTTAGGATAATCAACCATCTTGGTTTGCCTGAGACATAGTACTCTCAGTGCTACAACTGAGAAATTTCTGAGCAAATCAGTATGACTTAGCCATCCTACATATATCTGTGGTCACCTACTATTTAAGCCCTCAGTCATATGTGGCAACTGGCTGGCTATCACCTGAAGCAACAAGGTAAGTGAACCACAAATATGCCAGCCTTCCCCTGATTCATTTACGTCGTGATAGATATAGAATTCCTAAGAGCAATAGAGAGGCAAGTCCCAACAAACAAAGTATTTCTTTTACTTTTCCTACTCTCCCATGGTTTAAGGCCCAGATTCAAGCAATGAAAAAACAGATACCTTCTTTTTAATGAAAGACTATGTAAAGTCACACTGTAAAATAAAAAGAAGTATACAGAGGTATAGAAAGAATTCGTAACCATTTCTGCAATCTACTGCAAGATCATTTCCTATCCTGAAATCAGAATTTCTGTGCTTATCTTCATGCTCTATCCCAAAACATCCATGGCAGTAACAGAAATTAAATGACAGAAGTTATAATCTATCTGTTGTTATACTGCCCTGAGTAAACAATATGAGACTTATCTTGTCCCAGGACTGCTTGGATCTTTTAAGTGGGAAACAAACAAAGATTACATTTGCAATGATGATCTCTATATCATCTTTCTTCTCTTAACTTCTAGTAACAGACTAAGTCTGAAAAGATATTCAAAACTGGGATTATGTACACTGAGTAGCATTTCTCTGTAGTTTCGGCTGTGCATTAAAGGTGTCCCAAAAGTGTCAGTGACCCAGGACAGTATAAACCGAGGAAAACTTAATGATAATTTTTCCCCCTTTATAATATAGACACTGAAGAAAGAAAGTGAAGAAGATACAAATAAATGGAAGCATATACTGTGCTCATGGATAGGAAGAATTAAAATTTGTTAAAATGTTCATACTACTCAAAGCTATTGATAGATTTAATGCAATCCCTATCAAAATATCAATGGCATTTTCCACAGAACTAGAACAAATAATTCCAAAATTTATATGGAACCACAAAAGACCCAAAATACCCACAGGAATCTTAAGAAGAATAAAGTTGAACGTATCACTCTACCAGATATCAAACTATACTACAAGGCTATAGTAATCAAATCAGCATGGTATTGGCATAAAAACAGACACATAGATCAATTAAACAGAATAGAGAGTCCAGAAATAAACTCAGCTATACGGTCAATCAACCTATGACAGAGGAGGCAAGAATATACAATGGGATAAAAATAGTCTATTCAATAAATGATGTTAAGAAAAGGGGACAGATACATGCAAAAAAAAATAAAACTAGACCATCTTCTAATAAGAATGAACTCAAAATGGTTTAAAAACTTAAATGTAAGACCTAAGACCATAAAACTCCTAGATGAAAATAAGCAGCATACTCTCTGACATTGCTATTAGTAATATTTTTTTCTGATATATCTCCTCAGACAAAGGAAACAAAAGAAAAATGAACAAATAGGACTACATCAAACAAAGAAGTTTTTATACAGCAAAGGAAACCATCGACAAAATGAAAAGACAACCTACTGTATGGGAGAAGATATTCACTTATGATACATCTGGTAAGGAGTTAATATCTAAAATATATAAAGAACTCATACAACTCAACAACAAAAAAAAAACAAACAATTCAATTTAAAAAATGAGCAGACAAACTGAATAAGCATTTCCCCAAAGAGGACAAGAGATGGCCAATAGACACATGAAAAAATGCTCAAGGTCACTAATCATCAGAAAAATGCAAATTTAAACCACAATGTGATATCACTTCACACCTGTTAGAATGGCTATCATCAATAAATCAACAAATGGTGGTGAGGATGTGGAAAAAGGGAGAACCCTCATGCACTGTTGGTGGGATTGCAATCTCATCTAAGGTTCGGAGTCTTTTCCAATACTGAGGTCCTGCTTTCATGCTGGTAGTCAAGGGAAGCCATTCTCAGCTCCTAGAAGCATCCCATGGTTGCCTGACATATGCCTATCTCCCAAATATGGTAATTTGCTTCTTTAAGGCCATGAGGCAAAGTTCTTTATCTATTTTGAGGGCACCCTGATTAGGTCAGGCTCACCCCCAAGTAATGCCTCTTTCAATTAACTCAAAGATAATTGACTAGGAGTCTTAATTGCATCTGCAAAATCCCCTCTACCATATAATCACAGGAGTGACATATCATATCCCCAAATTCCAGTTCACATGCAAGATGAAGGGAATATTCAGAATGTGTACACCAAGGAGTAGAAATCTTAGAATTCTGTCTACCTAAATGGAAATACTAGTTTAGAGAATTAAAATACTCAAAATTAATATACATGCATGGGACATGTCTTATGCCCTGATTCTCTTAACAGTTACATTTATCAAGATGTACTATTTCTCTTCTTTTGTTGTGTCATTTGCTTTTAATGAAAAATGATCTAAGATATAGTCTTTTGAAAACTGTTTCTTTATTTTTTGTGTAAATAATCAAATTATTGTCCAAACTATAGTCTATGAACGCTTTTAGGAGCCCCATATGAGGAATTTTTTCAAAAACTTGCTACGAAATATTCCACTTTTCTTGGAGAAGAATTTTTTTCTCTTTTACACTGGAAACATATAATTGACTTTATCTCTCTTTTCCTTTGGCTGCCATGTAACAGCCAGATTTAAATGGGTCTTTTATTGTGTGCATATAGTGGATAAAGATTCTGCTTTATTCTTAAGTTTATATCCATATTTTTCTAGTGCTAGTTCTAAGTCTTAATTTTATTCATTTAATGTTTTTGTTGTGATCGTCTCAAATCAAAGAGGAGATACATGTCAAATACATCAAATAAATGAGAGGGAGTTAGAGAAATAATCAATTAAAGATAAACAGAATAAATAGTAATGAGACAAAATAAAGATCATGTATGCTTCTCATTTTATAGGCCACCTATACCATTACATAATATATACATACCTGTCTTTTGTACCAATGTCTCACCATTTTATTTTAACAACATTATAACATACATCATGGTCTAGCAAGGTCTTGTTTTCACATTGATGTAGTTCTTTTACAAAAATAATTCAGTAATAAAACCAACAATAATCAACTATTTTAATATTAATATTAGCATTCAATGTTCACTAATGAATAGTGTTTTCTGGTCTCTTAGAATATATTGGGTTTGATGCCTTATAAATGTAACCTTACCAAAGTTTTGGAGGTACAGTCCCATTCTTGCTTACATTCATATTTCTCTATACATTAGCCCAATTTTAAATCCACAGAACTGCTTATTTCTTTTACAGAATATCTGTACCTTGCATTTACCTAACCATATTCACTTGGCATTAGACTCCATCCTTTTGTCACATGTACACTATCCATCCCATCAGAGGAAAGAAGTAGGCAAAAAAGATTTGGTTCAAATAACTGTAATTTATTTTGTTTTTAAATTTATTTATTTTTATTTTTCACACCTTCTTAAAATTTAAAAATACAATAATCAATAATTATTAATAATTAAAATCTAAACATAAGTTTGCATAGACTATCGAGATGAATATTTCAACTGTGACTATATCCCAAGCATTGCAAGTCTCTAAAATGAAGGTAGTCATCTCCTAATAATAATTTTAGAAGTATATTAAAATTATTACAAGTCTAATACTCTGAGACATTCCTAATGAATTCAAATATTTACTCCCACCTTGTAGAAATTACTTACTTCAGGTCTGTGGCAGGGAAAGTATAGAAAATAAACCTGGAACATTTGTGCCAGAAAGCAAAGTACTCAAAGAATAATGGAGTTATGTAAAAAGGACACAAGTGCCAACTTGAAGAGGCTCCCATTTGCCAAATTTGACACAATATAAACATCATAATTAATTATAACAAATAAAATAGAGAAAAAATTTTCAGTCCATAGTGTTACTCAAAATGCCTCACCATTTTATTTTAGGCAGAGGTGGAGATGAAGATGCAACATACCACTTTATGGAAGTGTGACAAGAATAAATACAGAAGAAATGATTTTAAAAATTATTAAATGGTGAAATTTGAGAAGGGAAATAAGGTTGACCATTGAATTGTTCCCTTAGATTTTCTCTAGGTTAGAAAATTTTCAAAATTAAAAAATAAATTAATTAATAACGTAGCAACAAAAGTACACTTAGGTCCCAGCATCATATTCTGTTCTAGAAAATAAATGATATTATTCCTTTTAGATTTGAATACAATTTAACTGATACACACTTCCAAATAGACAGGGAAACAAGGAAACATTCCAAGACACTGATAAAGATTTTGGAGTTTTCTTGAGCAGCTGATATCCATTGTAGCTTTATTAATTTGTTGAAATAATCATAATTACAAAAACAGCATATGCTCTTGTGGTTAAAATATAGTCTAAAAATATATCCCAAAGTCTAGTGTAAAAAATGCACTTGCATTACTTAAAATTTTTTAAGGTTCACAACATCGTGCTTAATTTGAAGTCAAGGCAACATAGCAAAGGGAAGGAGTAATCAGCATTGGAGTTAGCCAAGCCTACGTTTAAATCAAGCTCTGCTACTTGTTAGCTGAGTAATTTCACACAAATGACATACTTTACTGGATCCTAGCTTCCTCACTTATAAAAGAATATGGATATAATAATATCTACTTCAAAATTATTTTGAGGAACAAATGGCATAAATATGTAGAGCATCTATCTCAGTGATTGGCATTGATTCATTCTATGAGACAAGCACTGCCCTAGGTCTAAGGACCCAGCAGTAAAGAAAATAAAAACATCCACCTGCCTTCTCCTCTTAGAGCTCATAGTCTAGCAGAAGAAAGAAAATAATCACACAGATTACTACATAATTACAATTTGGTAAATAATAGGAGACTACAACAGGAGTATTTAATGGGCTCATAACAAACATTTTATAAAGTGCATATATATGCAGCTACAGACACCCACATACACATATATGCATACATACATTTCTATCCAAGACGAATCAAAGTCAGTTTTAAATCTTGAACCAGAACTTGAGCCCTTTCTCCCTGGTGATGGAGGATTTCCTATTTTAAACTTAGGATTTATAAAAGCAGTGTTTATTGAGAAGTTTATATACCATTTATATCACAATTCAATTTGTAATAGGCTATAAAAGATACTGCATAATGTTGAAATCACTGGCCTGGAAGGGAACAGAAGAGATCATATAATTAAACTGTCACCTTCTTGGCAAGTTCTCACTTTAAAAAAAAATTTTTTGAATCATATATTCTCTCTTTCGTTTATAATATATTTACATCTGATACACACTACAACATGAAGCTTGAAGACATTATGCTACGTGAAATAAGCCATAAACAAAAGGACAAACATTATATGATTCCCCTTATATGAGGTATCTAGAATCAAATTCATAGAGACAGAAAGTAGAACAGTGGTTACCAGGGGCTGGGAGGAGAGTTATTTAATGGCTGTAGAATTTCAGTATGGGATGACTTTAAAGTTCTGGAGATGGTTAGTGGTGATGTTTGCACAACAAAATGAATGTACTTAATGTAAGTAAACTATACACTTAAAAATGGCTAAAACAGTGAATTTTATGTTTTATTTTACTGCAATATTGTTGTAAAATATACATAACATAAAATCTACATAACATAAAATTTGTGTACATATTTATAATTTATATATATTTATAATTTATAATTTATATTACATATATGATATATATTTGTA
>NW_006434897.1:5158039-5189810 GCF_000325575.1 Pteropus alecto
TGTCAATGGGCATTTAGGTTGCTTCCATATCTTGGCTATTGTAAATTGTACTGCCATAAATATTGGGGTGCATAGATCTTTACAAATTATTGTTTCGATTTTCTTTGGATAAATACCTAGAAGTGCAATTGCTGGGTCAAAAGGTAGGTCCATTTTTAATCTTTCGAGAAACCTCTATGCTGTTTTCCATAGTGGCTGTACCAATTTGCAATCCCACAAACATTGTATGAGGGTTCAGTTTTCTCTGCATCCTCACCAGCACTTGTTTTTTGATTTATTGATGATAGCCATTCTGACAGGTGTGAGGTGATATCACATTGTGGTTTTAATTTGCATTTCTCTGATTATTAGTGACCTTGAGCATCTTTTCATATGTCTGTTAGCCATCTGCATTTCTTCTTTGGAGAAGTATCTGTTCAGGCCTTCTGCCCATTTTTTAATTGGATTGTTTGGTTTTTTCATTTTTGAGTTGTATAAGTTCTTTATATATTTTGGATATTAACCCCTTATCAGATGTATCATTAGCAAATATCTTCTCTCAAACAGTTAGTTGTCTTGTTTTGTTGAGGGTTTCTTTGTTGTACAAAAACTTTTTAGTTTGATGTCATCTCATTTGTTTATTTACATCTATAATAAATTTTAAAAGTAAAATTTACTTTCAGCATAAATCCTTATAACTATAAATAAGAAAAGATAGTATCTATAATATGCACAGATTATATCATATGAAAATAATTTCAATTTAATTGTCTTTACTACTGAAAGATAAATAACAATATTATAAGAAAAATACAATGTAAAAGGCTTACAGTCACCTTAACACAAATGCACTTTCCAGGATCATTTTATCAGCACCCCCTCCACCCCACCTCATACACAGTGGCTCCTGTTATGGCCATGTTAGAGAAGCTTCTTTGGAAGTTAAGTCTGGACAGGTATGCTCAATGCTACTACCTGCTCCAGGCTAGTCTTGAAGGTGGGCATGGAATCAGAAGATTGGAAGAAAAAGGAATTTATCTTTGCAAGTAACTTTGAAGATCAGTCAAATGTTAAATTTAAGCAGTGATCTTCTAAAGACTTTTCAGTTTTTTCACCTCTTTTGTAAAAAGATTATATACTGTTTCTTGGTTGATCCTACTGACTGGTGGGGGGTGAGGGACGGTGTGAGCATAGAAAAGAGAAGGCAGAGAAAGGGATGCCCTGACCCAGGAAACCCAAAAAAGCATCTGAGTGCCTAAGATTTAGGCCTTTCTTATCTCCAAGGGAGATATAAAGGCTTTTATGAGTTTCTACGTTCTTCCATTTGTGCTCAAAGGCCTGAGAGGGGATGTGCATACATAATAGGTAGGTCATAAGTATTATTCTTCTAAGAATTATAATTATTCAAATAGTTACTAAGAAATTCCTTCTACAATATATACTTAGTAGAAAAAATATCAACTTATCACACTCTAACTTGAATCCTTTTGTTTAGATATCATATTAATACTTCCATATTGTTTGACGATTTGAACAATGAACATATTTGCTATTAGAGTTAATTTTTTTAAGATCTTATCGATTGCTTAAGAAAAAGTATTCTACCTCAGGATGCACCAGGTTGCCCCTCCTGTACCCTTGATCTAATTTTTAGCAGGATCCAGATCTGAATACATTCCAATTTTCATCAGCATGCATTGGTTTAGCTTAGCTTTAACTTGTGTTAACATAAAAATAAAAGGCCATTCAAAGTGAGAGGCAACAACATTTATTTGATCAATAAGTATAGCTTCAGAAAGCACTGATTCAGGCAGAGGCCCAAACAATGTTCCCAGTAGGAGACAAAGGCAATGGGTATTTATGAGAAAGGGAAGGGGAACAATTACATCAATAGAAAAAAGGCCTTTCTAATGTTGAAGATAATATAATATAGTGATGTTAATTTTAAACAATGTTTTTAATTTTCAGTCCAGTAGTCAAAACTCCTTTCTTGATCTCTTTGTAAACAATTTTGCTTTAGGTCTAGTCCAAAGGTTCTTTTACCCTGTTTTAATATTCCAAACATTTGAGGCATAAGACATGCAAAGCAGTTCTGCTGGCATAGCAGCTCCACCTTCATTTCAAACAGGCTCCATTTGTTTTTTTTTTTTTTTGACACCTGAAAAAGGAATTCTTGAGGACTTTATTTCTCTCCACAGTGCCTAGAATGATGCAAACCATATTCTCAATGCTCAGTTACGTTTGTTAACTGCCTGACAATTTTTTTTCTATGTGATTTCTGATAGAGGTGCAATTTCCTTGGCAAATAGGAAGGATAAAGGTAGAGTTTGTCTTTAAGGCAGAGTCTGTTTACTCTTAGAATTCAATGGAAATAAATTACAGTGTCTTTACCAAAGTAGCATCATTCAGATGAAGGAAAAGAATTCTTGAAGATTTAGTTTCTGGGTTTCCTTCACCTATAAATAACCCTTTGGCTTTCAGTGCATACTCTTAACAGCAATCATAAAGAAATTAGAATTAACAACAATCTATTCCTAGAGCAGCTTCTAGCAGGTGCCAAACATTGTTTTCTTGCTTTGTTTATGTGAGCCCTTTTTACAAAGTCACATTTTGGTTGATCTGTTTCCTCTAGTTTCCTTTGGAAACTTATGTGTGCATTTCCCAGTGAGTGGAATCTTTAACAACAGATGCTATGTACATGGAAATAATTACTAGGAAAAAATGTGAAACAACAAGAATTTACTTTGATATTTACAGATATACAGATTTTCTAGATTGACAATTCAAGTTTCATTAATTTGTTTGTTTGTATGTTGTTTAGTTTGAAGATTTGCTTGTTTGTTTTTTCTCCCCTATAGAATTTGTTACTTTCTTCAACAAACTGGCCAGTAAATTTAGTCAATTTCATGTCAGTTATCAAGAGAGAAACTTTCATACAGGTTTGAAAGTGATTTATTTGAAAATAAATCCTCAAAACACATCAATTTAGGAAAAAAAAAAATTCCAGCCCAACTGGTAAATTCACGAGTTACTACAGCAACTGAAGTCAATTTAAGTTGATTTTTAAAAATTTACTGTATTCCTTAGTGATCGGACATTGTGATCGGATCCTCAAAATATTTTGAGAATAAGAAAACACAATGCCTTAAAGTTATAACTGTCTTAGGTAAGAATTGCTCAGGTGACTGGTAATCTGGAGGAAGACAGTAGGACTGGCCCCACACTATCACCTGATTAAGGTATGTTATTTATTTTATATCACCAAATGATGCCAGAATTGACAGTTTACAGGTATATTGAATATTGTGACTCAAGCTGAGTATAAGTATTTTGAATACTCAGTAGTCCTGTTAAGTTTGTCTCATAGCATACAGTAGGAACTTGTAACAGAGTATGTCTTTACTTACTGAATTCTATTCGTTTTATTATTGAATTCAGCCTATCAAAAATCTCAAAGAAACTGAAAGATTTTTATTTTTTTAAGTTTTAATAAGCTCTGAAAACACAATAAAATATCGGTGACCCTAGAGATAAGTCAATCAATATAGTTTCAGTCAATATAGTTCTCTAAAAGCTAAACTATATCTTTAGAAGTGTTTTTCTCTGTTTTTTTTTTTTTTTTAAATTAAGAAACAGAATAAACATTTATGGAAAAACAAGAAACATATACATATATGTGAAAAAGAGCATGTAATTTTAAAGAGTTAAATAAATAAAAGCTAAATGAAATCATCTTTTTGATGCCATAGGAAAAAAGTTCCAAAATGCCTCGATTTTTACAGTCGGTAAATATAAGCTCCCTATATTTCTGCAGAAGGATTTCAATAAAACTTTACAAGATACTACTATGCAAATTTTGGATAATTAGGCATATCAATGGGGGACTGACATTAGAGAGAGAATATAAGGAAAAAGACAATTGAGTTTGGGTCCCGTTACCAGATACAATTTCATCTGCATAAAGCTTGCCAGAAGTCGAAGTACTGCTTTACTCTGCAAAGGAAGTGTGGCATCTAGTGGACATTTCGTTTTTGCAGTACTTTCCTGTATTTTGCAAAGAAATTGTTATGATATAGATCTTTGGATTTAACTGTTTTGTTGTTGTCGTTGTTGTTTTAAATAAGCCATGTTTTCATCTTGCATATTAGGTGTGATATTGTTATACTAACTTGGCAATAAAATTCGAGCTGCTCATGTAAAAAAAGTTTAGAAATCTGTAGTTCTACAAAGTTATTCTTATCTGTGTACTTACCTTGTATTCTGAAAAATATTGGAATATGAGATTATTAAATTATATTTACATTAAATCAAATTCTTTTTATTTTTCTTAGAATATTAAGTTTCATAAAATGTGAAATGCTTTAAGAACAGTATGCAAATGTATTGCTTCATATCATGAAAATCTTTTACAAATCAGAGATTTCAAGTAATAACAGGAATATTAAACTTGAAATTCATAGAGTTCTAAAGTAGATGTTTACTTCATATTGGAAAACAATATTTTCAAAATAAAGTATTTTAAACTAGAAATTACAAACAATTTTCAGGCTTTGTTGATTTCAGTTGTGTACTGACAAATAAAACAGCTGGGCATGGCTCCAATAAAAATTTACTTCTGAAATTCATCATGATCCAGAATATATTAACTTACTACATTACTGAGTCTTATCTCATAATTCATCTTTGTTCTCTTGTCAAATCAGTCAAGTGTTTTTAAAAAAAACTTATAAGTGTACAACTTGGTATTTATTAAAAGATGAACAATTTCAAAATAGTTTAGTGATTTTCTGTGAATTGACTAAACTTTCAAGTTATCAAAGATTTTAGGCAATGCTTTGCTCTGCTCTAATATATTATTTGCCTACTACTGATTCTTCAATGTTTCCATAGATATGCTTGCATATCCTGATAGAGTTGGCCTTCTAGCAATAGAAAATTTTGAAGAATAATTTGTGAATTTCAGGTGGGCGGTCTGAAATGGCTTGGGTTTTTGCCACTTGAGAGAAGCATTTACTTCTGTTCATTGTTTGGTCCCCCCTAGTGGACATCAGGTAACACTGTTAAATTAAAATTATTACAAAATTATCCAATAGCCAATCAAAGTAATAGAGACTAACTGTAGGTTCAGCTGAGGGAACTGAAGTAGTTATGTTCCTGTGATATGTTTGAATCTTACAGTTCACACTTAACTTGGTTTCTACCCATCCATTGTTAAATACCTGTAAATCCAGAAAATTATATACTTCCGAAGTTAAGATCTTAATGATTTAAAAATATTGAAATAATACTTTTATATATTTGGAAGCTTTTTTGCTTCTTCATTTCCAAGATAGATAATAATCGTTCATACTTTGTTTCATGAGATTTTTGTAAATTTGGAAATACCCCTTCATCCATTTCCTAAAAGATAACTCGCTCTCAAGATTATGCAATAGCTTATAAAGTGTGCAACATTATTTCTTAAGTGGAAGGCTCTTCTTTCCCATATAATGATATCCCTCAGCATATAATATTCCTTCCACACCTTTCAGGACATGAATGAGAGAATGAAAGGGAAAGAATCAGTGAAATTTTAGTGCAATATTTTTGTTTAATAAAATTTGTTCTTAGTAAAAAGTTTAGTAAAAGTTTGAAAAAAAAAAAAGGGAGAGGGAGGGAAAAGAAAAGGAAGGGAGGAGAAAAGTGAATGGAATTGCTTTGCAACCTCAGAGAAAGGGAAGAATTGCCCTGGTATGGACATTTCAGCACTGTACTATACAAATAGTCACGGCAAAATACAACAACTTAACACAAATACATTCCATGTACATAGCTGCTTCAGTATTAATTATAACAGAATTCCTACTAGTATTAAATGTGAAAGTTTCCCATAATGTCTAAAGCACTACACAAATATAAGGTAGTGCTATTAGTATTGCTACTTTCATCAGCAAGTATAATAGCTAAGACTTATAGAATCTTACAAAATGGTAAACACAGTTTTAACTTAACTGGTATATATACATCACTTCATTTGATCCTCACAGCAATCCTACAAAATGGGCTCTATTTTGTTCTTATTTTAATTAAGAGAAAAATGAGGCACAGAATGGTTAATTGCCCAGACACACAATTAGGAAATGGCAGAGTAAGGTATTAACTAGCAATCCTAGCTCTTAAATATGTCCGCTTAACTTCTGAAAATTTAAAAACTAACATTAGTAATGCTAATAATAGTAATTGGGAATAAGAGTCTAGCAAAAATATATATTAAGTGTATAAATCAGAACTAAATTATTACGACCTCAATTCTGAGTAAATTCTTCAAAATTACAAGCATTACTATCATACATTATAGATATTGATAATGTTCTTTAGATTTATTTTTACATTTGAGAAAATAAGCAGCGAAAAATGCCCTCTTGCAAAATCAGCTTGTTGCTATAGATTAATATTGCGAATGAAAACAGTAAAATGACAAGGCTCTGTACCAACTTGTAACAAGAAAAAAATGTATTTAATCCAAGATATTCATTTATTATGTTTTAACTTTTTTAAAAAAGTAGTGAACCACTTATAACCTTTCAAAGGCATTGGATTAAAGGGAGATTTACCTTTTCTTTTAGAAACAGCTCACATGTAAAGGTTTGGAAGTTTCCCAATTGTAGGTTATTAAAGGTGTGGGTTTATATAAATGTATTATTTTTCAGAGATATTTGAAAATGAGTTAGTTATATCAAACATTAAGTAACTAATACTAATTTCAAGGTATTTCTTAAAGTTATAAAAGGTCAAAATATCAAATCTGCTATATCGCCGTTGATACTGTAACACCAACTTTTGTAATATTCACCATCATTTTTCCCACAATGAATATGTTTTGCTGTTTAATGGTTAATTGATTTATTTCTATCTTCTGTAATATTGTTAATTTTAGTGATATGATCTGATTTGAGGAATTACAGAGCTCAGATTACAGAAATATTTTATACTAAAAAAGATTATTTATTTTTCATAAATTTTCTCTTTTGCAAACTGATATGTCCCTGATTGCTTTACAAGTGAGATTTTTATTTTTAATAGACCTAAAAACATAAGTATATTAAAACCAACACCAAAAATATCCCAACAGAATAGGTTATCCAAAGAATAAATGACTTTCGAGTAATAAAGGAAATGAAAAGAAGTAACAATAATGAGGTACCCAGGCTGCTTTAGGTGTTTTAAAGTACTCTTATGTCACCGATTTTCAAGCTGTGGCTACCAGCCCTGCAGGGTACTTGTCAGAAATGCAATTTGTCTGACCCACATCAGAGCTACTGAATCTAAAACACTAGAAGTGGGACCCACGAACAATGTTTTAATAAGCTTTCCAACTGTCCAACTTAATCTTCACAATGACCCTATGAAATTTATAATGTTTAATTTTACAAAAGTTAAACAAAATCTTACTGATAACAAAAGAGAGAGAGATCCAATTCTGACTTGTCTATAAAGGACACATTTTAGTTTCAAAAACACAGATAGTTTTAAAGGTAAAAAAAAATAATAATAAAAAAGATATAACATGCAATAAATAATCATGAGAGCTGTAGTGTGTACATTAATATCAGACAGAACAGACTTTAAGATAAAAGTATTAGTAGAGACAAAGAGTGACATTTTAAAATAAAAGGCTCAATTCATCAGGAAGATATAACAATTATAAACATATATGCATCTAACAACTGAGCCCCAAAATATATGAAGCAAAAAAGTAATTAAAAAGAGAATTATAGGGAGAAATAGACAATTCAAGAATAATAGTGGAGGCTTCAATACCACACTCTGAATAATAATAAGTAGAGCAACTAGATAGGCAATCAACATGGATATAGAAGATCTGGATAATACTATTAACCAACTTGGCAGAACTGACATCTATAGTATTCTTCAGCCAACAACAGTAGAATAATTCTCAAGTGCACATGGAACATTTTCTAGGATCAACTATATGTTAAATATATAAAGCAAGTCTCAATAAATTTAAAAGGATTGACATCATACAAAATATGTTCTCTGACCATAAAGCAATTAAATTAGGTGTCAAATCAGAAAAAAAAAAAGGAAATCTATAAAGCCAGACAAAGATATCACAGGAAAACTACAAACCAATAACCCTCATTAATATACACACGAAAGTCCTCAACAATATATTAGCAAACCAAATCCAGAAACATAAAAACAGAATAATATACCATGACCAAGTAGGATTTAAAACTTGGAATGCAAGGTTGGCTTAGCATCCAAATAGCAATTAATGTGCTATCTTATTAATAGATTTAAGAACAAAACACACATGATCCTCTTAATAGATGCAGGAAAGGCACTTGACAAACTCCATTTACAATAAAAACAAAAACAAACAAGTAAAAAAACCTCTCAACAGCCAGGAATAGAAGGAAACTTTTTTTAATCTGATAAAAGAAATCCATGAAAAACCTACAGCTTGGGGTGGTTCTATAGTTTAGTGGTTAGTACATCTGCTTTACATGCAGAAGCTCCCGGGTTTGTGCCCCAGGCGAAGCCACGGACCATGCCCCAGGTGCCCCAGGCCCCAGGTGTGCTCCACAAGCGTGTGGGAGGAGATGGCCCACCTTCAGAGATCCAGTTCTTAAAAAAAAAGGGAGACAGCAACATCTGTAGGTCAGGGGTGGCCTACAGCTAACATTGTACTTAATGATGAAAGACTGAATGCTTTCCCCCTAAAAACAAGGTAAAGATATCTGCTCTCATTACTTCTATGCAACATTGTTGACAGGATAATCAGGTGCTATAAATCAGTAGTCCTCAACCTTTTTGACACCAGGGACCAGTGCTCCTGTGAGAATCTAATGCCTGATGACCTGAAGTGGAGCTGAGGCAGTGATGCTAGTGTTAGGGAGTGGCTGCCAATACAGGTGAAACTTCCCTTGCTCTACCACCACCACTCACCTCATGCTGTGTGGCCCAATTCCTAAGAGGCCATGGTCTGGTACCAGGTCTGCAGTCCAGGGGTTGGGGACCCCAGCTATAGACCAAATGTTGGTGTCCCTCAAAATTCATATGTTGAAACCTAATCTCCAATGTGATAATATTTGGAGGTGGCTTTTTGGGGGAGGTAGTTTTTTGGGAATCAGTGCCCTTACTTATAAAAAAAGACCGCAGAGAGCTACTTTGCTCTTCTACCATGTGATGATAAAGAGAAAATGGCTGCCTATGAATCAGAAAACATCTTCACCAGACACTTAGTCTGCTGGTGTCTCGGTAGTAAGCCCTCCCAGCCTCCAGAACTGTAAGAAATAAACTGATTTTAAGCTACCAAGTTTATGGCAATTTTCTTATAGCAGCCTGAACAGATTAAAATATAAGGCAGCAAACAAACAAACAAATAAATAGTAGCTACAGGAGAAAGGAAGAAGTAAAAAATTGTATTCATTCACAGGGGACATCATCTGATATGTAGAAAATTCCAAAGAATCCACAACAAAACTATGAGAACTGATAAGACCAACAATGTCATGGGACACAATATCGACATACATATGAAAATCTGTTGTACTTCTAAATACTAGAAATGAACAGCCCAAAATGAAATTAAAAAAAAAAAATGATACCGAGGGTTCTTGTAATTCTGATTTGATTTAAACTGTAGTTTTCGAACACTTTTTTCCTTCTTCTCTTCTTCTCTTTCTTAGGATACTTCACCGACCTGACCTTCTCTCTCACCTTGATGATCCTTGACCCCTGAGGCAACAGAAGATAGTAGCCTAGTTCTGACTAATGCTCACAAGGTAAGCCCCTGGAAGGCCAAAGATGACATCTTCATCTAATTTATGTTTCAGCTTCTACCTTAAGGCAGGACAACCCCTTTGACTACCTCTCCTTGAAACCAGTTCTGAGTTCTGGATACTGGATCTGACCTCTGAGTTGTTCTCAAGACCTGAAGAAATGATTTATTACCCTTATCTCACCTCTGACCAATCAGCTCTTAGCACACCCTAAAACCGTAACCCATGGTGTCTTGTGATTTTGCCCTACATAACCTGTAACGTACATGCCATCAGGAAGTTAGGACTTTCAAAGAACAAGCTCACCTGTCTCTGGTTTGGCCACTTCTAATAAACTAATTCCTTTCTTTACTACAAACGCCTGTGCTTGCGTTTTTTGGCCAGAGTGTACAAGCAGACAGACGTAATTATCAGGCTTCAGGAACAACAATTCTATTCACAGTAGCATCCAAAACATCAAATATTTAGGAATTAATTTAACGAAAGAAGTTCAAGGCTTGTACAACTGAAAACTACCAAACATTGCTGAGAGAAATAAAGAGCTAAATAAATAGAGAGATGTTCCATGTTCATCAATTGGAACAAGATTATAAACATAGCAGTTCTCCCCAAATTGATCTATAGATTCAATATAATCCTGATCAAAATTCCAGCAACAATTTTTTTTTGTGGACATTGACAAGCTAATCCTAAAATTTATACAGAAATGCAAATGATCCAGAACAGCAAAAAATATCTTGAAATAGAACAAAACTGACATTATTCCATTTCGAAATTTTCTATAATCAAGGTAGTGTTGGTTGGCATGAGGAGAGACACGCAGATCAACTGAATTAAGTTGAAAATCCAAAAATAAACTATTAAATTTATGTTCAGTTGGTTGTAGACCAAGGTGCCAAGAAAGTTCCACAGGGACAGGATAATCTTTCAAAAATTGGATGTTCTCATGCAAAACAGTGAATTTTGACTAAGAACTCACACATCACACAAAATTTAACTCAAAATGGATCTTAGACTTCAAAATAAACTAGCTATGCATAAACTAAACTCTTACGAGAAAATATTATGAGAAAAATTTTCATGACTTTGAGTTAGGCAAAGATTTCTTACAACACCAAAAGCATGAAACGTTTGATAATTGAATATTAAATTTTAAAATGTTGCAGTTCAAAAGATATCATCAGGGAAATTGTAAGACAAACCACAAATTGAGAGAATTTTTAAATCATGTATCTGATAAAAGAATCTTATCCAAAACTATACATATGTGATTTTTTAAAGCATTTTTGCAACTCAATGATAAGAAGAGAAATAAGCCAGTTAAAAAAATGGGCAAAAGACCTGAATAACTATTTCAAAGAAAATATATGAATGAGCAATATACATATGAATAAAGTCAATTAGCCATTAGGAAAATGCAAATTAAAATCACTTCACGATCCAGCAATCCCTCTACTGGGTATTTACCCCAAAGACTTGAAAACCTATATCCGAAAAGATTTTTGCACACCAATGTTCATAGCATCATTCTTCATGGTGGCCAGGACATAGAAGCAACCAAAGTGTTCTACGATAGATGATTGGCTAAAGAAGCTGTGGTACATATATACAGTGGAATATTACTCAGCCATAAGAAGAGATGAAATACTACTATTTGCAACAACATAGATGGACTTCAAGATAATTATGCTGAGTGAAATAAGCCGGACAGAAAAAGTTGAAAATCACATGATATCACTTATATGTAAAATATAAACTTAAAAGCAACAAATGAACAGGACAAACAGAGACTCATGAACATGGACAATAGACTAGTGGTTATCAGAGGGTGGTGGGGGAAGGGGGAGGTAGATGGGATAAAGGGGGTCAAATATGTGGCAACAGAAAGAAATCTAACTATGGGAGGTGAACACACAGTGTAAATATACATACGCCTTACTGTTAAAGTGTACAGCTGAAACTTATTGGATTTCATTAACCAATGTCACCATTAAAAAAATGGAAATAATTTTAAAAGATTAAAAAAATAAAATAAAATAAAATCACTTCACACCTAGTAAGAAGCTATAGTAAAAAAGACAAACAGTTATAAGAGCTAAAGTGGATACAGAGAAACTAGAACCCTCAAACTGCAGCCATTTAGAAAGTTTGGATATTTCTTTAAAACTTAAATATAAATTTACCCTATGACTTTGTATTTCTATTTCGAAGTACATACCCCTGAGAAATGAAAACACATGTCCACACAAAGACTTGACCATGAAGGTTTATTATTCATAACTGACAAAAGTGGAAAATTTCAAATGATCACCAATTGGTGAATGTATAAAAAATATGTGGTATGCCTATATATTACAATTTTACTCTGCAATAAAAAGAAGCAAATTACTGAAATGAATGAACCTAAAAACATTTTGCTAACGAAAGAAAGAAGCCACAAACTATAAGATTGTCTATTTGAAATGCCCAGAAAAGGTATACCTTATAGAGACCCCTCCCAAAAAAAATTTTAATTATTTCTTACCTGTTCCTAGGGAATGGGGATTGACTGTTAATGGATGGGAAGAAGCTTTGGGGGTGATAGGAATGCTATAAAATTGGGTTGTCATGGTTTCATAACTATGTAAATTTACTAAAAAAATCATTTAATTATTTATTTAAAATGAGTAGATTTTGTAGTATGTAAATTATACCTCAATCGAGCTATTAAAAAAATTATATAATTTCCACAGTGAGTCATGGGCCTGGGACTTAAATTATGGACTAACTTGTCTTCAAATCTATGTTCTCTTTTATGATGACTTAATTCCACAAAAAAACAGAACTTTCAGATTTGGGGGTAGCTACAAAGTAAAATATTTTAGCAAAAGGTGCCTTACAATAACAATATGCTTGTGAGACTTTTTTTCACATTCTTTGTCAAAATACTTGCTCTTAAAATTGTGATTAGTCAATGATTATTTGAAGGTTATTACCCTTAATCTGCTAACAACTTTACTAACAAAAAAACGTAAAAAAAATTTTGGAGTTCAAAACATAATACACTTTTAAAAGTGATTTGTTTTCCTTTATTGAACAAAGTTACAGATTATATCAGCAGCCCAGTCATCCTGATTTTTACTCCCTGCATTCTTCTTGGAGTGAATCACCTTAACCAACAGCTGCATATAACAGAATCACCCCAATACTAATTTCACTAAGATTTTTATCTAGCTCATTTTTCTACACCTCTAATGATCCAGGCTTAAAAACTAAATATAGCAATGTATCGGAAAAATACAGTTCTGTTAAATATATATATAAAATGTATATATGTATAAAATATATATATGTAAATTTTCCTTGTTTAATGAAACAGAGTAAAGTAAATTTCTAATCTAATATTCACAACACTCATTTCAGATGGGTTTTTCCTCCTTGAAAGTTTCCAAAAAGCTCTATGCAGAAAGCTTTCCCATCCCCGCTTCCTACACGCTTCCTTTGCCTAGCTAAGTAAGTCCTAGTAATTCTTGTAGTCTTAGTTTAAAAATTACTTCATTTAATCATTCATTAAAAAAAAAAAAAGTACCAAGTGCACACTAGAGGCAAGGTGCTCTGCTGGGTTCCGAGGAATAAGTAGGGGGAAACATTAAAATTTAAAACCAATACATAACTATATAATCATTACAGAATAAGTGCTATGGGGGAAAGATGGAGGTTACAAAGAGTAAAAAGAGGGGATCTAATTTAAATGGGATGCCTCCAAAAGCCTCTTGGTGACATTTAAACTGAAATCTGAAGTATAAAGGGCAACTATTGTGATGAGACATGGGAAGAGTGGCCCAGAGCAAAGGAGTAGTGTTCTGAGTGAAGAAAGAGCCTAAAGCTTGGGAGGATCTAAAAAAAAGCCACTGTGGTTAGAGCAGAGTGAGCAAAATGGGGAAAGATAGGTCAATGAAAGTGAAATGGTAGACCAGGCCTTGTAAGCCTCTTGAGGATATATTAGTTTTAATCCTAAAGGCAATGAGAAGCCTTTGATTGGCTTCAAACAGGTAAATAACAAAATCTAATTTATCTTTCAAAAAGATTTCATTATTGTATGGAGATTGGATTAGGCTAATTAAATTAAGAATAATTACCCACCCCTCACCCCTCCGTTTTTAAAACAGGCATTTTGGTTGGAAGTGAAGTGGATAAAGAAATTAGTGGCTCCAATTTCTGGTGTCATCTAATCTCTCCACCTTGGTAGAAAAAGATAATCTCTGGACTACTTCCCTTGGGACGGGTATGACCAGAGAAGGCAGAGATGCTAACAATGTTTCATTTGTTTTTATCAAAGATCATGGTTTGGCTGCTACTGGGTCCCACCTTTGATTTTATGCTCAAGAACTAAAGAACATCAATAAACAAACAGGATGCACATAATAACATCACCAGGGTGCTCTCTTAAAATAGCGGTTCTTTTGACTTCTATTGTCAAAACCAGAGTTTGACTCCTCAATGATGTATCTCATCATAGAGTGGGAGCTAATTTCTCATTCATTAAAGTGTCTCTTCCTTTCCAATAACAGCAATGTCAAAGAGCCACAACAGAAAGCAACATGTTATGGGGGACTAGTGACTGTTAATCAATGCAAAAATGAGCCAGAGAGTAAAAAAAAAAAAAAAGCGTTAAAAAATTTCAACCCAGTAAATTTGAAGATCTAATTAATTTCATTGAGCGATTCATGAATAGGGCAGCATCCCACCTAGCAGCTACTTCAAGGAGTACTTCAAGGAGTTGTATAAAATGGAAAGTTCTTATAGGCAGAACTGAGTGGAACAAGACGATTATTAGCAAAATAAAAATGGTTATTTCAAGCAAGATCATCTACCTTTGGGGCTTAGGAAATGGAAGGGGGTTTATCATGCAGATTACCTCACTAATATTGATAAGGAAATTCCACTGGTTGGTTTAAAATTCTACTACTGGGAGAGGCTGAAGCAGCAATTAGGTTTTTAAGTTTTGGTTTGGTGACTTGGCTTAACAAAAGTGACTGACTCCATTTTGGCCTTTTTTTTTTTTTTTAAGTGCATTTAACCTTCATTTCTACCCTGAAATCTTACAGGGTACCTCTTAAAAGTTCTATTTTTTTATTTTCTCACTTTAGGGATGAGAATAGGACAGAGAATACCATCATATTTATATAGTGTTATAAGGAAGCAGAATTGGAGTGAAATGAAGGTTTAAAAAAGTTGGTTTACACGGGGAAATGTCATGTCTGAAATAGCTTCAAAATAATTTGACAAGAGGGGATAAAAATGAAGTTGATAATCGCTAAAATTGGATGTTGTGTCCATGGGAGTTTGTTACACTATTTTCTATATATTTGAAATTTTTCCTAAGAAAAAGGTAAAAAAATTCATATGAATTGAGGAAGTGGACATTCTCTCACACACTATTAATGAAAGCATAAATTATCACAACTTTTTAAAATTAATGTGGAAGTAACTATTAAAATTAAAATCTTCACAATAAAGGAAACCATCAACAATATGAAAAGGCAACCTACCAAACTAGAGAAAATATTTACAAATCATATATCTGATACATAATTACTATCCAAAATATATAAAGAGCTCATACAACTCAATACCAAATAACCACAATCTGGTTTAAAAATGAGCAGAGGATTTAAATACACATTTTTCCAAAAGATAAACAGATGGGCAATAGGCACATAAAAAGGTGCTCAATATCCCTAATCAGAGAAGTAAAAATAAAACCACAATGATATCATCTCATGCCTGATAGAATGGTTATTATAATAGAGTTGGTGACGATGCGAATAAAAGGGAACCCTTGTGCACTGTTGGTGGAAATATAAAGTGGTACAACCACTATGGAAAACAGTATGGAGGTTCCCCCGAAAAATAAAAATAAAACTAACATATGATCTAGCAACTCCTCTGCTGGGTTTTTATCCAAAGAAAACAAAATTACCAGCTCAAAAAGATATATGCACTCTCATGTTCATTGCACTATTATTTACAATAGCCAAGACATGGAAGCAATCTAAATGAATGGGTAAAGAAAACGTGAGATACATACACACACACACACACACACACACACACACACACACACATACACACATTAGAATATTATTTGGCCATATTAAGGGAAATCTTGCCATTTGCAACAATATAGATGTATCTTGAGGACATTATGCTAAGTGAAATAAGTAGACAGAAAAAGATAAATATCATATGATCTCACTTATATGTGGAGCCTTAAGAAAAAGAGCCAATCCTGAACTCACAGATACAGAAAACAGATTAGTGGTTGTGTGTGTGTGTGTGTGTGTGTGTGTGTGTGTGTGTGTGTGTGTGTGTGTGTGTGGTGGAGGGGAGAGGGAGATAGGAGAAGGTGAGCAAAATATATAAACTTCAAGTTATAAAATAAATAAGTCCTTGGGACATAATGTATAGATAGCTTTAGCATGGCGACTAGAGTTAATAATATTTTATTGTATTTTTGAAAGTTGCTAAGAGAATAAATTTTAAAAGTTCTCATTATGTGGTGATGGATATGAACCTGATTTATGGTGATCATTTTGCAATTGTGGGAATCCAAAATGAACCACTCCAAGACGTGCCTCAGTGGAATGCATATTCAAGCTAAAGGAAATTTTAGCTTCCTGCTCAAAAGAAACTTCTGCTCCACCCTCCCCCACCTTTAACTACCTAGAAGAACTTGAAATCAGGGCCTTGCCCATAATAAGAGATTATCAAAGATAACCACTTTTAACCTATCTATAGGGCAGGACAAGTTTCTATTTACCAAACATTTGCTCTTATCATACTATAATGACCTTTTGAAGCCCTCAAGGCACCTTATCTTATCCTTAGTTCAGAATTTCTATACACCCATGTTCCCTTTCTATCTTTGAACCTCCCTACCATGTGTTGTCTCCAACTCTCTCATGTATGAGGGGTTGCCATACATATGTATGCATTAAATTTGGTTATTTTTTTTCCTTACTGATCTGTCTCATGTCTATTTGATTATGAGACCAGCCAAAAGAATCTTGAGAGTAAAGGAAAGTTTGTTCTTCCCAGATACAATATATACAAATATCAAATCATTTTGTTGTACACCTGAAACTAATGTTACATGTCAATTATATCATTTTTTTTAAATATGCATACTCTTGGATTCATTAGCCAACTTTGAAATCTAGCCTACAGAAATAACTTTTATATTTATGTATAAGGATGTTCGCTATACCAACATAATAGCAAAAGAATGGAAACCTAGATGCTCATTAAATAGACCAATAGTTAATAAGAGGAAGAAATACTGTAATTATCTCTTTTATGAGATGAACTTTTATGTACTAACCTAGAAAATGGTCAATATTAGATCATTAAATGATTTTTTTAATCGCAAGCTAATATTATTGGCATTATGAATGTGTCTATTACCTACTGGTGTGTATAACTTTAGAGAAAAAGTTTAAAAGGATACAAACCAAATACAGAGTGGTTAATGGAGTTCAGGTTGCTTTTATCCTTTACTGTAAATACTTTGTATTTTCTTAAATAGAGGGGTTATAGGTAGTTTTTATTTGTTCTTCCTAAGATTAAATACTTAGTGACAAAATTGAGCAATAAATCCCAGAAGTCTGGCCCTGCTTCTAACTACTCATTAAACTGCCTTAATCTGGAGTACTATGTAAAATACAAACTAATAATCTTAGAATTTATTATATTTAGCTCTTACCTAGCATATCCAGAATGACTATTTATTCCTAATTTCAAATATCTCTTACCATCCCTGTGTCAAAAGTGCCTTTAGTTTCACAAAGTCATTCACAAAATGACCCATAACATTTCAGGCCCTGGTTATTCCCTCAGAGATGTACTTACAGGAAAGAATGAAAGAACAAAGAACTAATTACAGAGTTTTAAAATAAATCACTGTTAATTGTGGTGCTCTTAAAATTGCCACAACTTAGTTTGGGCACGTAATTAAGCCAATTATCTTGAAAATGCTACTGAAATTTTCAGTAAGCAACCACTCCTCTGGCCCCCTTTGCCTTGCTTCCCTGCCATTGTTTGGAACTTGTTTTGAAGTACAATGGCCTCTTTGTTGCAGAAACACAGGTAGAAAAAATGCTCGAGCTCAAAGGTGACAGGATCCCTTCATAATTAATCCCAGGATGACCCCGCCCCACCCTCCAGAAGTTCTTAGGTTGTAAAGGTTCTCATGTATATGCCTGTTAGAACTAAGTCCTTTTAGCTCTGTTCTTGTCTCACCCTTCCTACCTCCTCTGCAATTTCTTCTTCCTTAGGGCATTTTATTTAAGTAGAGATACTAAGTTACATAAAGGAGGCAATGAATATTTTCTTGTCTATCCAACTAAAGGAATCTTCTTGAAATGAGTTGAGATAGGATTAGTGACAGAGAAAAACCTTATGCCAAAAAAAGCAAAAAATTTGTTGCTAATAGTGCCCAGAATTAATTAGATGGGCAGTTAACATTACTAATTTTTTTCCTTATCTCCAGCAGCTTTTAGAAGACTGATTTACCAGGTATATTTTCTGGCCAAGATTTCTTTTATGGAAAAATTTGCTTTACCTAGACAAAGCACATGACACCAATTTAAGGCATGTGTAAGATTAAAGAGGTTCCATTTTCTTTCAAAGTGTGTTTTTAAATTACCCTGGTCTTTTCCATTCCTTTTTACAATATATTAATACAGAATCTTGTGCACTGTGCATGCTTACTAACTTGGATCTGAAAATATTTTTGCTCTTGGAGCTCTACATAAAACTCCACAACAGATGATGAATTATTTAAGATTCACATTGGTCTTACTTGTGATTTGGAGAATTAACTGTGTAGCAATATGTCTCATGCACATTTGTATACAGATGCAAATGGTGGCTATCTTTAAAAATCTTCCTCTAAGAAATATGACTTGAGTTAGCCAATTACATATAGTAATACCATGATGCTCAATGACACTTACTGGGTTCTTTCATCTACTAAAATTTTTGAGGATTTTTTCCTCCTAGAGTGAAAGGAATGAATAAACGTTTTCTGATCTTCATATTAAATAACTGCAAAACTGCCTACCATGGCAACCACTGCCCATAAGGACCACAATGGGATGATTTGACTACAAGAAAGCACCCTGTCAACCCCAACTTGCTTCAGGAAATGATCAGTCACAAACAACCCTCCACACTTAATATTTAATAATCAATCTTTCATCTTTTAAAATGATCCCAAACTGTGTACCCTCTTATGGGCAAATGTACCTGACAACCAATTAAAGTCTCCCTGCTTCCAAACTTCAGTTTCAGTAAATGCTCAGCAATCAGAGACAGTTTTTTTCACTGGATAAACTCAAACCTAACACCATTGAAAGCCTGATGAAATTAAAGTGATGGCAGAGGATTACCTTGCTACAAATTTATAAATAAATAGCCTTGTTAAATTTGTCTCATGTTTAGTTTCGTCTTTAACATGATTGTATATATTATGTTAAACTACTTCTGAATCTTATTATCTCAATCCCCATTATCATGATAATATCTATATTATGTCTCACCTAGAGTGAGAAATAGTCCAGGAGGTAATCTTCTTGCCTCTAATGTTCTCATATTCACCCCTCTTGCTAACAAAGTAGTCTTGGTAGAAGGCAAATCTGTTTACCGGGGATTTACGCTGGGCAACTAGATTTGGAAACCACAAGATTTAATGTTATAAACTATATAAATATTCAACACAATGCCTAGCCTATAGTAAATGCTCAATAAATGTTTAAATTTAAGTGGTACTAATTGTCATACCACTTTGTAATATATAAAGCACTTGCACAAGAATTATCCCATTTGATTTTAAGCACAATATAAGGATTAAATTAATCTCTATTGCCCCAAATTATTCAGTCGATTATAACCACTTAAATGCTGTATACTTCAAATGGAATAAAATAGATAGAAGCCGCTTAACAATATCTTCCTTAGCCTGAAAAATATCCATCTGCTCTTCCAATGGCATGTTGTCTATGATGACTGTCAACTTTGGGTAATTGGATCTTTAGTTTTTTTTTTAAATGTTATTTAGATCCACTGGCATTAGAAGGACAAAAATAAAAGAATGCTGTTTAGGCAACCAACACTTCTATTACAAGGGATACATTTAGGGAATATAAAAATGAACATTTAACCAAGAGTGTCCTAAACCTGTACTTTGCAAGAAGAACGAGTCCCAAAACGTTGAGAAAATTTGCTGCCGAGAGTCTGAGGCTAAACTGTGCAATTCCTGCTCACTTGCAGTTGCAACTCCAGAAAGCATTGAACGAATACATCTAGATCTTTCCTTCTGGAATGCCCAGCAGGGCAGTCTAAAGGTGGTACTGAGGAATTAATAAACATGTACATCTGAAGTAGTAAGTGATCTTTGTCAATAAATGACTATAGAAAAATAGTAAATAAGACACATTAAAAAAACAAGACATATAATAGGTTTGGTGTCGAATCAAGTCGTAAAGAAATTCACTGTAATTATGGATGTGAAAGTTACATTACTGTAAAAATTAACTTTAACCTGGGTCTTGAGGGGAAATCATGCAGTAGCGTCCAGGTACCTTCAGAATCCTTAACTGTGTAAAGTTCCCAAGTCCTAACTGTTGTCTCAGGCTTGGGCAACAGTGGGCATGTAATATTACATCCCTGATAAACTAACATATTGAACATGTGATTTAATATGAAATGTTTAAATGTCGTTAGATTTATGGATTTAATTTGACATGTGTAAATGAATTTGACTAATATTAGATTTGTGATTTTAATTTGAAAATTGTAAAATACTTTGTTTGTAAACATTATTTCAAATTTTAAAAGAAAATCCCATAGTAAACCTCTAAATTTAAACTCATGGGATTTGTTACAAAGATCTGTTGAGCTTGTAAGTCTTCTTCGATTGGCTGTTTGAAGTACCTGAGAAAATAAAAATATAACATTTGTGATTATATTTGAAATTTACAACATCAGTAAATTCAGTATTTTAAATAAAAGTAGGTGCGAGTAGTCTCCTTCCAGACATTAAAAACTCAACTATCTTCCAGCTAGAAGGTAGAAATACAGTAGTCTCCCCTTAACCACAGTTTTGCTTTCTGCAGTTTGTTATCCACAGCCAACCTCAGTCTGAAATAGTAAATGGAAAATTCCAGAAATCAACAATTCATAAGTTTTAAGATTATGCACCATTCTGAGTAGTGTGGTAACATCTTGTGTTTTTCTGCTACTTAGTCCATTAGTCACTTAGTAGCCATCTCGGTTATCAGATAGACTGTTGTAGTGTTTGTATTCAGGTAACCCTTATCTTACTGAATAATGTCCCCAAAGCATAAGATTAGTGATGCTGACAATTTGGATATGCAAAAAGAAGTTTTAAACTGCTTCCTTTAAGTGAAAAGGTGATCATAGTACAATATTTTGAGAGAGAGGCCACCTTTACTTCACATAACTTTTATTACATTATATTGTTATAATTGTTCTATTTTATTATTAGTTATTGTTAATATCATACTGTGCCTAATTTATAAATCAAATTTTATCATGTATGTATAGGAAAAAACAGAGTATATATAGAGCTTGGTACTATCTGCGGTTTCTGGCATCCACTGAGGATCTTGGAGCATATCCCTTGTAGATAAGGGAGACTACTGCGTGGATGAGGTGCAGGGGGTAGAAACAGAAAAACTAAGTACTGGTTTTAGAAATATATCTATTAATGTGCTCTGTTTTGAATGTGTGATGTTTCTTAAAAGTCTATGCTTCTTCTAACATTGAGTGGAATGCCTAAAATTTCTCTTATTTTTATTAGATTATGTACAAATTTAGTCAAAGTTTATGTTTAGGTGGACGGGAATTTCATTCACAAAATTATTTTAGTTATAATCCTGATCACTTAATATATATCCCTTTAGAGAAAACAAAGGAAAGGAAAAAGAGAGGGAGGGAGAAAGTAAGTAAGAAAGAAGAAAAAAAAGTCAAGATTCCTGCCTTCCAGAGGCATTCAAATGTTTTTTGTTTGGTTTGTTTTTGTTGTTGTTGTTGTTGTTTTCTCCCTTTCCTGTTTTGGAAATATTTATTCACCAAATATTTTTCAGGTCCCCAAGTGCCAAGTCCTGTGTTAGACGCTAAAGATAAGCCCTGAGCAATACAGGCATGGTCTATACCTGTGCCAAATTTAAACAGAACTTAACGAGTTACAATAGAATAGACTGAAAAAGTACAAAAGAGAAGTAGATATGAACTTTTCTAATTAATTTAAAACATCTCTAAGCTGTGTTTTAATTATGTACTTTACCAAACTTAACTTAATCTTAGTAGATATGAATGCAAAGGATAGATGTGGAAAAAATAATGTTCTATTACAGTAAATGCCTTGTAGCTGGATATTTAAGATAACACTTCCATTCCGTATTTCAGTCTTAGAGATCCCTTCAGACTAGTTATTATTATTAAACATATATATTATAAACATGTTTATAACATAATATATCAGCCTAAATATGTTGTTTGGGGAAATAGTTTTTTAAATGGTCACAACTTCTATAGTTTAAGAATTACTTTATAAGTTTAGATAAATACAAAGGATAAAGTCTTCTAATTCATAAAAACTGTCTGAAATTATTTTTAGCCTATTAAATGCAATTTTGAAATGCCTTCTACAGGGACTATCACTTATAAGATATAGACAGAAATATTTGAAATCCAAGTTACTTAAAATCTCATGTCATTAAAAAAAATCCTATAGCCTATAAGGTTTTAAGGAAAATCAGCACAGATAAGAAAACCATCTCAATATGAATTCTGCCTCTTGAGAACATATTTCAATTTAAAAACTGTTTAGTATCTTATTCTTTTCTAAGTGCTTCATTCATTTCCATAGACTGAAAAGCATAACTTAGTGAAAAATATAATTCCATTTAACTCTTTCCTGCAACAGTTGGTCAGAAGCATTACCAATACTCAAAATTCAAAAGGTAGGCATAAAAGGCTAATTCTGCTAGCTTAAGAGTAAAGAAAAAGTATCACTAGAAAAGAAAAAGGCTAAAATTGCACTCCCGTCTGATTCCTTCTTCTGTCTCTATCCCACAGCAACCCTGCACCTCTTCCTATTCTTTAAACACTACTTAGCACACTGAAGTTGTACTGATTCATTTACGTCTTTGACATCATAATTTATTTTTCCCATGTTGTACTATACATTTCCTTTCACTCTGTTGAAGCAATAGAGATTATTTTCTCATAAACTCTGCCCCCTCCCCGCCAGCCTTGTTCAAGAATAGGTACATCAAAAGTTTTGCTTACCTTTTAGATGTCTCTCAGATAATCCTATTATTTTCACTCAAATTCAAAGATCTAGTTTGGTCTCTGTGGAGCTGAAATGCTTCCTGGCCACCTTCTCCCTGACTCTACAATCTCCAGGCTGCCTCCCATTTTTCACATTATTTCTAATCTCATTTGAGAAGACAATAGCAGTAGTGACTATCAGCAAACACTTGGTGCTTTCCACAAGCTAGTAGTTCATATCCCATCTCAGGACACATGCATGAATAACAACACCAGGTTGACCCTATTTCTGGGTTTCCTACTACTTGATAAGCTATCATTGCTCTTCAATTTCTTACTCTGTCCTTAGAGGACGTATAAAATATTTCGGATACTTAGGGTTTTCTATCTTGCAGGAATTAGACATTAAGCAATACCAGTCTACAGAACCTTAGACTTAGTACCTGCAGCTGGCTCTGATTCACATCTGTTGGCTACTGTCTAGTTCAGATATATACAAGTTTTTTCTGTTCATGGCCACGTGATCAGAAATCCAAATAGAAGCAAGCAGCATGAATTATTTTGTTGATAACAATGATGAGGCAAGAGGGTCTATGTGGCAACTCTCTGGAGTGATCAAAAACATGTGGAGGTTCTAGACATACTTGTTTTCCATCTATTGGTAGTTCTCATATGTTCCAATTCAAAGAGAATTTTTAATGAAATTTAATTTTAATGTTTCAAAATTAATTAATCAGCTTCAATTATAGTTTCTACAATTACATTTTATGCCAGTTACTCAACATAGCACAGAATTGGTGAGGACATACTGGCATCCAATTTATGTATGTTTTTTAAATAAGTTTTTGTGTTCGATTTCTTTTTTTAAAATCTCAAGGCAGACATGCAGAGCTTTGGATTCTCAGGGTCTACTTTATTTTAGGAATAAAAATATTATATTTGTACTATTATTCTTCTTTGTTTGGTACAGATCCTACGACTCAAAATAATAAAGGTAAATTAACATTTTTTTAAGCTAGCGGCTGCCTTTCTGGTTAAATAGAGCTGTAGCTGTCCTGTGCTTTAAAGCCACATTTTAGCTCAACCACAATTTTGATCTCAAACCCATACAATTAACCCTAGTGTGAAAGATAAAATGTACCTGACAATTAAGGAGATGGTTTCATTCAGGCTATTGTGATAGGGAGAACATTGGTTAATAAGTACTACCTCAAGGAAAAGGAAGTGGGGCTAGAGTTTTATAGAGGCAGATAAATGAGTGAGTTATTGAGAAAGGAGGGAGATGGGTCTTATACAGGAACATGTGATAGCAGGATAGTCTTTTATAGTTAGCCATTCCTTGGAAGAAAAAAGAGTAGGAAGAAAAAAGAGTAGGAAGAAAGTATCCCAATTATTGCCACTTTCCAGAAACAGAGGGCTCAGATGAAGTTCAACATTGTCAAGATAATGACAATTACTCAAGACAAATTAATATTATTTATCCTGAATAACTCGAGGAGCCAAATGTAAACATGGGGTGGGATAAAGCAAGGTCTAAAAAGTAGTATCTCAAGAATTCTTATTGGTATTGTTCCTATAAAATCAGTTAAACCATCTGTTGAGAGGTGGTGGTGAATGTCAATTAATTTAGAGTCCTTGAAGCCCTAAAAATGTATACATCTTAAAAGAGGGATGCTTAAAAGGAAAAGAGAAATAATAGTATAAAAGTTTGTATTAAAGTGAAGAGCCAAGCATTTCCCTGGACTTCATTAGTGCTCTAGACGATGACTTGACCAGGAGAAACCTGGCCCACACATTTGCTGTTGCACGGGTGAGTTCTTTAAGGTTTTTTATCAAGTCATCAGGCTTTAGTTTGTAGCACTTTTTCCAATCTTGTGGAAAGGGTCAGCTGTAAGGCAGCCTAGAGTCCTGGAGATTTTGGTAGTCAAATTTTGGTTCATGATGCCAGGTCAGGCAAATGGGAGAACAATAGAAACAGTATGAATGGCTATTGTCAGATATTAAAGGAAACTGTGGAATTTAAAATTTGGTAAGGATTGACAACTTAAACAATGTAACTAAATCCAGTGCAATTCATAGGTAGGTACCAAAACTTGTTCTTCCACAGGGCTGAGGTGGAAGCCATTTAAATCTCTGCTAGATAAGAGAAACTTTGCATACCCATCAGTTATCTGTAATTTAAAAAGAGGTATGCAAAAGAGCTAAAAGACCTTGAACTAGGCTTGAATCTGATAACTGGTAAGGTATGTCATAAATGATGCAGTTTTCCATTAAATACAAAGTTTTTCCTCATAATCGCCCACCTTTTTATCAAAAATAATCACAAAGAAAGATTATTCTTGATCACAAAATAAAACTGATATAATTAGATCTATCTTAGTTACTTACATAGGGGTATTGATAAAGGTAATTTACCAACTAGGCCTTCTTGAATTAGCTTTGCTGGAAGTTTTCATAAGAAATCTCAGATTAGACTTTTAAATGCTTCTTGAGGCTAGGAAGCCAAGCCAAGACCCTGCTATTGATTTCACCTACATTTGAAGTACCTACAAATCTGGGTTAATTCCTCTCTTCTCAAGATCTCCAAAATGTCCTAAGTTTCCTGGGCTTGCCAAGAAGTAACCTTCCTTATTCACCTGTATGTCAGGGAATATTGTAAACCAGGTACTAGGCTTTATAAACATTGCTGTATAAAGTCAATCTTAGTTCCTTAAAAGTGCCTAGTCATAGAGATTAAATAATATTCTGAGCAAGGTCTGAGTTGCATGACCAATGCTGCCAATTATGTAGTGGTAACAAGGAAGGCATATTCTTTTTGAACCTATGCAAATAAGTATATTGCTATTAAAGTAAGAAAACTCAATACTTCCCAAATTCTAGAGGGGCCAGACAGGGGAAAAAAATTATTTACAAATATTTCATTTCTGTTTTAAAAAGCAGAGTCTACTAAATTGTTATGCCTTAAAAGGGTCCTTATGACTTTGATTAAATTTCACTTTAAATCCTAGTTCTAGAAAATATATTCCTCTGTATATATACCTAACCATTCTCCGAGATAATCAGCAACCCCTGAGGCAGAAGACTGTAGCCCAGACCTGACTAGTGGTCACACTGTCTGGACCTCTGACACACTAAACACAACATCTTGATCCAGTTATGTTTCAGTTCCTGAGCCTTAAGGGATGACCTCGTGACTACTTTCCCATGAGACTGGATAGAAGAATGCCAGAAAAGACCTCAAGACATGAAGAAATGATTCATTACCCTTACCTCAGCTCTGACCAATCAGCTTCCAGCATGACCCCAAACCTCTAAGCCACAGTGTCTTGTGACTTTAACCTATAAAATTTGTAACCTAAATGCCATTGGGGAGTGTGGGCTTTTGAGCATTAGCTTCTCATTCTCTGGATGGCACAATTCACCAATTAAATAGTCAATATTTCTCCACTGCAAATCTCAATTGTTTAGGGTTTGACTGTGCGAGTGCCTGATGGACAAACTCTTTCTGTTCTATAACAGTTATAGCTTAGGAGAAGAGGAAGTTCTTTATATATGCAAAAAATAAAACATTGAAACATCAACAATATTCCAAACAAAACCCACAATCATGTCTCATTAGTTCTTTGAATCCTAGGTAATTAATTCTTGTACTATGCAGTCTTAGGTTAGCTGTCTCATGGGCCCATCTGTTGACAAGTTCTGGAAATCCTGACTTAGCCACTGGGATAGTTTCAAAGTTGTTTTAAGAGGTGTCATCAGAAGCCTGTTGTGGGCCCCAGGCTTGGCTATGATCTAGGCTCGCAGCTAGATCTAGGCCCGGATTTAGAATGTTACATTAATGTAGTAGGGCACCTGCGCCCAGTTCATGTAAGCAAGATTCAGCTTATTGCATCACGCATGTGTGGCAGAATGCCACTATTGTTCTCTGATGTAGATGCCCTTTGTGCATTCTTTCAACTGGGCGTCTCACCACCAAAACTTCCCCTTCTCGATCAGCTTGGTGCTGGTACCTGTATCAATAAACAAAACAAAACAAAACAAAAAAAACCCCTAAAACTTATTATCGTCTTTTTCCACAGAGTACTGGTATTCAGGCCTGTAGCTGATTGTAAGAACTTACACAGAACTCTTAAAGAAAAATTAAAAACTGTCTGTAGGTATAAAATGCCTATGGTTAAATTGTTACTGATAATTTTCCAAAGTGAAATACCTGATGAGATTTCTTGACAATAGTACAACTGACAAGGAAATTTGGTTGTTTCTGTGGTATGCACAAAATAATAAAACAAATCAAAAAGAAAAAAAAAAAGCTTTTAGACTAAATTTCTATAAACATAATAATTGACTTATTTTCAGAGTGGATACTACATTGTCAATGAAGAAACAACCAAATCTGTAAAGAATTTTATGAGTTTTTCTGAGCCCGAACCAATGACAATTGCTAAGAAGCAAGATCTAAAATGCTCTAGGCGAATGAGTTTTGCAGTTTCTTTCATGCATGTGAAATTTAGGTGGGAACCTCAGGAAGATTACATGAAAGTGAGAGAAAGCAAGGTGGAGATTGGATTACGGGATAGTTAATAAGATTATGTGCTGTCTTGAGGGTGGTTATGCCTTTGAGGAGCATTACCTCTGATGTGTTAACCTAATGCACAAGAACAATGAACAGGCTTGCTTAAGGTAAAAATAAAACTTTTACTAAAAACATTATATGCCTGGGGCATGACTACTCACCAAGACTAACCCAGTTAGGAATTTATGATTGGATCACCCTGTGAGGTTACTTTTCATAAAACCCCTTTTTCATCCACAATATCTAATTTATAAAGAAGGCAGAACATAATTTTTACAAGTAAAAAACTTTGGATATAATATTCTGAGACATAATATACCATGAATACACAAAGCATATATTCAGAATATATAAAGACCTATCAAGAATATCAAATTAAATGATTCCATAAGTCTGAAGAAAGTCTTAAGCATCTATGTATTCATAGAACTCCAAGGATAAAGTGATGTGAATCCTCAATTGAAAACTACTCACCTAGATAAACTTCAAATTTAAAAAGTAAAGTTGTAACCAATATATTTTTTAAAATAACTAAAATTATGACTGATAATACTATACTGTTGTTTAAAATCAAGGCAAAAAAATAAAAATAAAATAAAATAATAAAATAAAATAAAATAAAATAAAATCAAGCAAGGCAGCACCAGAACTTTGATAAATAGAAACATATCATGGGCAGCAAAAGCACTGACAATTCTCTAGGAACTTCCCATATAGCATATTTCTAAAATATTTCTATTAATAACATCTTACATTACAAATTTAATCTAGAGTAGGCTAAGCATCACTTCTGATTTGGCAATGTTGTAGCCGCCAGCCCCCGAAAGACACACGGACCACCAGAAATCAGTGAGTTATAGGAAATACACTCTTTATTCAGCCAGCTGGGTCTGCCAAGGGTACGCAGACCCCAAATTAAGCAGCCCCGAAATGTAGACGTACAGGATTTTTAAGCCCTATATCCCATTCCTCATTCTGTCTTAAACACAAAGGTCTATTTTTCTCTTATTCACTACCTGTCAACCCACAGGTCGGTTGTGCAAGCAGGGGGATGGCATAGAAGCAACAGGTTTCACCTAGAGCCACACATAATCTGTCTTGTTCTAAGAATAATACATCTAAACCTCTTCTATTTTGGAGGACTACTTCTGCTAGTGAATCGACTGAAGTTCTAGCCTGCTGAGCTCAGTTAAGTTTAAGGGAGTTCTTACCCTGACATAGTAAGGAGGATTTGGGGTTTAGGCATAACCCGCAATCTTGTCCTATGTCTGGGGTGGTCTTATTTAAGACCTTGTATATTGTCATTAGCGAAGTTATTAATGCTCCTTCTGGTTTTGGTTGTGGCTGGTCGAATGTCTGGGCTAAAGAGATAAAAAGGAAGAAACAAAGGGTTATACTTATGTATGTTTGAGTCTTAGTCTTAAGGGCCTGTCTTCCTGAGCTGTCCACTCTCGTGCTGCCTTCACGTGGGAGTGATGAATCCATGATGGGATGCTGTCTACTTTAACTGCAGTGGGTGTCGTCAGGTAGACAGCGAAGGGTCCTTTCCATTTGGGTTCTAGTCCCTTGGAAGTGAACTTCTGGATCCACGCTAAGTCCCCAGGCTGAAATTGATGGGGAAGTCTGTCCCCTGGGTCTGAGAGGGCAGCACGAACCCCAGACCAAATCTCCTGCTCTACACTTTGAAGGGCCTGTAAAGACTTAAGTAAGACAAGGTTACGTAGTTCTGCCTTTTTCTCATCTTCTATTTTAGGTACTAAAGGTGGGGGTTTTCCAAAGAAAACATCAAATGGGGTGACTCCATTAATATATGGAGTACACCTGGCTTGGAGAAGAGCAAAGGGGAGAAGTTCTACCCAGGTCCCACCAGGTCCTACCATTTTCTAATCCTAACTTGACTAATGTCTTTTTTAGGGTCCGATTCATTTACCCTACTTGGCCCGAACTTTTGGGGCCAGTAGGCGCAGTGGAGTTTCCATTGCAAATTTAGGTAGCTAGCCAATTGTTGTGATACCTTTGCTACGAAGGCTGGCCCGTCATCCGACCCTAAAGTTCCAGGGAGACCAAATCGAAGGAGAATTTCTTGTAGTAGTTTCTTAGTCACTACTAAGGTAGTCTCTTTCCTAGTAAGGAAGGCCTCTACCCATCCTGAATATGTGACTATAAAAACAAGTAAATATTTGTAGCCCCCCACAGTCGGGGTTACCTCAGTGAAATCGACTTCCCAGTGGTCCCCCGGATAAGTTCCTCTTTCTCTATGCCTAGGTTCTTCTATTTTCCCCTTCTTTGGATTAACTTGGGCACAAGCTGGGCATCGTGAGGCAATCTCCTCTGTGATTCTTCTCCCTTCTAACAAGTGAAAGTAGGGGTCTAAAGCTTGGAGCATCTTAGTTCACCCTAGGTGTGTGTTCTGGTATAGTTGGTGAAAGAGAGTCCTTCCAAGGGCCGTGAAAGCCCCATTTTTCCATCTGGGGTTGTCCACCACCCCTGTTGGTTCCTAGTGGCTCCCTTATCTTGAAAATATATGTTCTCTTCTGCCGTATAGGTCGGAGATGGAGGCAGTTCTGGGTAAGGGACAACAGTCAGTAGATGTGGTGGGGGCCCCACTGGCCTTGTGTCCACTGTTCTTGTCTCTGCATTGGCTCGTCGGTTTCCCTCAGTCTCAGGACTATTCCCTTTTCGATGCCCTTTACAAAGAACAATAGCAAGAGTCTTAGGCATCTATATGGCTTCAAGTAAGGCTAAGATCTCCCCCTTGTTCTTGATGTCCTTCCCAGCTGAAGTCAGAAGCCCTCTTTCCTTGTAGATGGCTCCATGTACATGTGCAGTGGCAAAGGCGTATCGGCTGTCAGGGTATATTGTGACTGCCTTATCCTTTCCCTATCTTAGTGCCTCAGTGCGGGTGATGAGCAGAAGTCCTATGGGGAAGAGCTTGTGACCAGATGGTGCCAGTTAGAGTTACGACCACTGTCCTAGCATACCTCCTTCCTTCCTGCATGAAGCTGCTCCCGTCCATGAACAGAAGGAACTTCATCGACCTCAGGCAGAGAGGAATCTTTGAGGTCTGGCCGCGAGGAACACACAACGTCAGTGAAATCTATGCAGTCATGAACAGGGGTCTCGGGGTCTGGATCTGGCAACAGATTGGCTGGGTTGATGACAGCAGCTTCCGATTTTAGCCATACATTTGGGGTCATCCGGTGCCTCCCTATTGTTGAACACCTTCTGGGCTATCTCAACAAGTTGGGACAGGTTTATCTCTGCAAAACCTAATTTTTGCAATTTACACCAGATATCAGGGGCTGCCTGAGTAGCAAAGGCTATATTAATTGCCTGCTGATTCTCAGGGGCCTCAGGATCAATGCAGGTATATTCTTGTATAACTTCAGTTACCTTAGAAAGGTTGTTTGGCTGACGAGCAGCCATCTTAATTCCCCCAATTAGAATCTGGTGGTACCGATCTAATGCCATTCTCCCTGCCTAAGAATTGTGTCCCCAGTCTGGGCAGGTGGAGGGAAATTCCTTCTCAGTCTGTACCCCTGCTTCCTCAACTCTTCTCCCTCCCGCAGCTATCTTTTATGTTTCAGTCCAAATGTGTCCGCGTTCTTCCTGTGTGAAGGGGGTAATTAAAAGCTGTTGGCAAACATACCAGGTGAGGCAGTGAGTCTGAAAGACACTTTCTAAGAGTCCTATTAATGCCTGGGGTTTCTCAGAGAAAGGCGGATTCTGTGCCTTCCAATTGTACAGGTCACTAGTCAAGAAAGGCACGTAAACCATAAAGGGCCTGTCCGTGTGATGCTCCTGGGGTGGTGCTTCTCACAAAGAGGGGATGGCCGGGGTGGTGGTATTGGCTGGTGCCCTGCCCAGAGCGGGAGCAGAAGGCCCATAGGGGTTACCTACCCTTGTCTGAGGAGGTGAGGCGGTGCTATTTGGCCTCTGTTGTCCTGGATTATAGGGTGGGGGAAGGTCACTGTTCTCCGGTGGAGGACTGAGAGACTGGGCTGTCTTGGAGATTCAGTTGCTGCATGTTCGGGGGGCCCACAACTAAGACTCGCACCCCTAGAGAAAGGGCACACCGGGGGTGTCTCAACAA
>NW_006434897.1:5189836-5262510 GCF_000325575.1 Pteropus alecto
GGAAACTGATCAGTATGTCCTGTGTCTCCCGTGACAATCTTCCAAACATTCCTCACGAAACTCCTGTCAAAAGAACCCTCCGAAGACTAGTTTACATCAAAAGACAGCCACTCAACTTTACACAATGTTTTTAGTCTGCCTGGAGAAAACTTTATGCCATAGTCAGCTCCTTCTACAAACCCTTCTTTGAAATGTTGCAGGAGACAACCCAAGAGTGTCTTCTGTGAACTCAGGCTTCCCCCCTATCGCTTGCACAGAAAACACAAAACAGACATTCAGACAAGCACAATCAGACACTCAGACAAGAACAATTATTGGGGTGTAGGTGGACCCAGAGAAGTCCGCCACCTAAACCCAGACAAGACCAGAGACAATAAACAGAACCCGACAACAGGGCACAGGAGGCGGTGTCCCGTGGCCTGGCCATGGTCTGGAAGATATGACTGTGTCCAGTCTCTCCACGGACCCCCACTGAGCGGTCAACAAAAACAGGAAGGTACCTTTTATCCAGACACCGAGGCCTCGGAGATTCCAGATTCCCGTCGGCACCAGGAACGAAGAGCATGTCCTAAAGGTTACGTCCTTGATGATTGTACTGACCCGTCACAGCATTCAAGGGCCCTGGAACATCTCAGGTTGGCCACTCCTTTGAATCTGTAACAGGGATCGCAACCACTTCGGAGGCTGGTCCGGTCTTAGATCCCAGGGCCACTCCCTGAGATCTCCCTGGGGCCTCCAAATGTTGTAGCCGCCAGCCCCTGAAAGACACAAGGACCACCAGAAATCAGTGAGTTATAGGAAACACATTCCTTATTCAGCCAGCTGGGTCTGCCAGGGGTACGCAGACCCCAAATTAAGCAGCCCCGAAATGTAGATGCACAGGATTTTTAAGCCCTATATCCCATTCCTCATTCTGTCTTAAACACAAAGATCTATTTTTCTCTTATTCACTACCTGTCAACCCACAGGTCAGTTGTGCAAGCGGGGATACAGAAGCAGAAAGCTTATTGTTAGAATGTTATGTTCCCATGGGTGATAGCCTATGTTCCCATGGGAGATAGCCAAGCAGTAATTTTCCAGCCAGCACAGCAACTTCCCCTCCTCGACCCCAAGTTCCATTCAGCAACTATGTGCCAAGAACAATGAAGTCTCTGGGGATTCAAAGATGAACAAGACACAGATCTTGTCTCCAGAGAGTCTTGTGGAGAAAATATACAGATGGGAGTTATGGAAGCACAGACTAGCTGCTCTGTGCCCAACCTGGAAGAGTGAGAAAAAAAAGGGAGATGAAGGTAGGTTACATATGGCTTTGGGAGAAATGATTCCTAAATGTGATGGTTTGAAGAGTAAACAGGAGAAAATACAAGATAATCCATGTAAACTTAAAAAAAAAATTTTAAGTCTAATTGACTTTATTGAATGATTCATGAATTGGAAAGCATCACATCTAGTAAATAGAGAGCTACTCTGCCATGTAAACTTTTTAAAAGAGCTTAAGGGAGTGAATAGATAAGAAAATGATGAAGGTACAGAGAAGGAACAAGATCTTTAAAGAGATTGAAATCAAGAGCACAGATCAAGAACACGGAACTACAAGAGTGCATTTAAGTATAGATTAAGTGATATGTGAATTCTTCCTTAATCAGTAGAATTTTCTCATAGTGAGGTCCTATGTTGAATGTAATTCATTGTGATTGATAATGGGAATTAGAGCATTTGAAGATGGCTGAATATGTTTGAAATATCTGCCAAAAAGAAAGAAAATCATCCAAAGACCGTTAAAGAACAGTCCGTTATCAATGATCCCCCTGGGAATACTGAAGGTAAAATGTTTCTGGAGGCACCAGTCAGCACAATGTGGAACCTTCTCTAGCAGGGTCAAACAGCCATGCTTTTGGGAAGGCTCACAGTGGCTGAGCATAGAAAGACATGAGATCTGGAGTGAAACCAAAGAACACAAGTAAAAAGGAATCAAGGAAGTGGGGGATTTGGCAGTTAATAGTAGAAGTGGTGGGATAGACTGAATCAGCTGGAAGGATAGGACAACTCCGCTCTAATCTGAACCTAACAGCTTTATAAACAGGTCATCCTATGAAATCACTTAATCCTCACATCGACCCTTTAAGGAAAAGTGGCATATTTTAGAAACCACGGAATCACAGATTTTGTAGGAAAAATATTCTTCCTAGAAATTTTTATTACACAAATTCTTTTGAAACAACTTAGACCAAAGAGTATTTAAAAATTCAACTGATTTTATTTAATTTTTTATTGTAGATGGGTCTGCTCCCACAGTAAACTCTTTTGTAGCTGAGGATTTGGGTAATTTATTCAAACATGCTTTTTAAAGTTTATTCAGTCCAACAATTGACAAATGGATAAATAAAATGCAGTATAACCAAACAACAATTTGGCGATAAAAATAAATAAAATACTGACACATACTACGATATGGATAAACTTTATTTTTTATTTATTTTTAATTAATTCATTATTTTTTTAATTGAAGAAATAATTTAAATTTTTATCCCCCGTCTATCTCCTCCCTTCCTCCTCTCCACTACATGAATAAACTTTAAAATGCAGTTTGCTGAGTGAAAGCCAGACATAAAAAGTAACACATTGTATAATTCCATTTATATGAAATGTCCAGAATAGGCAAATCTGTAGAGACATAAAATGGATTAGTGGTTGCCTAGGGCTGGAGGAAAGGGTAGGCGGGGGCAGGGAATGGAAAGTGGCACATAATGGACAGTGTTTCTTTTAAGGGAGAAGAAAATGTTCTAAAATTAGATTTGGGTGATCCTTGCAAAACCTTGTGAATATGCTAAAACATATTGAATCGTATGCTTTAAAGCATGTAAAGCGTATGAATTATGTATAAAGCTATTTTTTAAAATTTTATTCATTCAAGAGTTAAGAGAATTAAAATGTCTAACATTTCAATAATATGATAGTTATTAACAATTTAATAATGTGTAATGATATATTATAGAACCTATATCCTCTACTAAAAATTATCATTAATCATACCATGAGAAGATGGCAAATCAATTTAGGAAAATTATTTTAAAGTATTATGATATTTTGACATAATACATTCTGGTCCTTTTTTCTTGGAAGTATGTTATTATGAAGACCGAGTTAAAATTTATGTCATGGTACTCGTACTTCCATAATTTAAGTGATTTAAAACCAATTGTATTGAATTTTGCTTTATACTTATATTTTAATGTGACTTCAATGCTTTGGCCTCTGGTCCATACTTAACAAAATTTTACAGTTATTGATTGTTTTAATTATAAAACACTGCTGAATCATTTCAACAAAAATTAACAAAACTTTTCAGCATAAATTGCTAAACATTAACTTCAAAATGTCTCTTAGCCATTGTGACAGATCATCTCATCTCTTGGGGGGCTTTTTACTGCTACACCCTAGGGCCAAACTGAGTTTCCAATCAGCCTTACTTAAACTCTTCTTACTTATCAGCCTTTGCTTTTATGCATTCATTCACTCAACAATTTACTGAACATTTCTTATGCACCAGGCACTTGGAATATGCAGCAGACAGATACAATCTCTGAAAGGGAAGAGTCCAGAAAAAATAAAATGAATCATTGGATAAATAATTAATTACAATAATGTGGGCATTGTGACAGTACTTAGCAAGAAGACTTCAACAGGTGTAGGAGTCAGATTAGGGCATTTCAAAGAAGGTGATGTCAAAGTTCAGACTTGAAAAATGAACAGAAATTGGAGAAGCAATAAGTAGGGTAGTTCAAAGAAAAAAAGTATATAAAAAGGTTCAGAAATAAGTGACAACATCAAGCTCCCACAGTTCAGAATGTCTTAAGAATTGAGTTCAAAGGAGGAGATATGGCTGGAGAGAACTAAACAGATTTTGAAATGCCTAGTAAGCTGTTTTAAGAAATTTGGATTTTCTAAGGGCAATGGGAAGTCTTTGAAGATTTTTAAGCTTTGAAAAAACAAGATGAGACTAGTGTTTTAGAAAGATTAAGGTTTGCTTTTTTTCCTCTAAGATGATTCTCAACACCAGGCAACCTCCAAAATCCTTATAATCATGATGCCTATGGACTTCCGCTATCATTTCCAAATAATTGACATTTTTTCCACTTGAAAAAGAGCTATCCTAATGCAATAATAAGTCTCATCTGTTATAAAGCAATCAATTTTCATGGGAATCTCTCTTGACTGGGAGCTTCTAGGTGCACTGGGTCAAGGACAGTGAGTAAAAATAACCATTTTTAAAACTCTCATTCTGGAATGTTCTCCTTTAGAGAAATAATGATGCATGTGTACTGTGGAATATTATTTAAAATAATAAATTAGAGATATTGACATAGAAAGTATTCCAGGTGTAATTCTGACAAGAATTGAAAAATACAGATAAAAATTTCCATAATTCTATTTTTGCAAAACCATGACATCTCATCATATATGTATGTGCATTAATATATGTATGTTCATATTTGTATATGTTCGAAAATGATAGCATGAGCATTTACCACAGAATCTGATCTGAGTAAATTCACTTTCCCATTGATTTCCATCTCCTTGTTATATTCTTATGCAAATACACATTTGACTACACAAAACAAAAGAAGCAAGTAAAAAGAACCCCACAAACCATCTCCCAATAGGACTCTCAGATTAGCCATGATTTTTTAATAAGTGTGAATATATACATATATATTCCCTCTTAAATTATTGAATGACTCTACTACCTTACTAACTTACTGCTTTCTTCACAATTCCAGTCACCTAATTACTGAAAGTGGAAATCTAAGGTGTTTCTAGTTGCCCACACAAAATTTTTATTTTTATTTTTGTACGGTGACATTGGTTAATGAAATCCGGTAAGTTTCAGGTGTACATTTAACAGTAAGGCACACATATATATTGCATGTTCACTGCTCGTAGTTAGATTTCTTTCTGTCACCACATATTTGACCCCTTCTACCCCATCTATTTCCCTCCTTCCCCTCCACCCCAGAAATCTGATTTTTGTAGCACATGCCTTGCCTTTTACAACTGTTATATAACATATATTAATAGATGTTAATTACTTTGACTGTATACAATTTCTATTTTTTTCTTGTTACACTTATAAATCATATTTACTAGAGAAAGTGCCAAATATTTTTTGTATACATAGCCATAACCACTTATACAATTTTACAGAAATGAATTAATTAAATCATAAACTCGCTGTAATTTTCCCCTACTGCTGATTGTTTTGTTTTTGTTTTTGCTGCCACTCCCATACCTTTCCCTCATCTTGTAGTAACAGTCAAGGTTACAGAATAATAATCCCAAAAGTAACACCTTATAGATTTACCATTACCAGGAACTGTTCAGAGTGCTTTACAATTTTAACTTATTTAACTCTCATGACAATCCCATATGGTAGACACAATTGTCCACATGTAATAAATGAGGAAATTGAGTACTGAAAGAAAAAGTAACTTGCCCAAAGTCACATAGCCAGTAAGTGCCAGGGACACATTTAAACCCAGGCAGTCTGTCTCTATAGTCCATGCTCTATTCACTATGCTAACTCCCACTTCTCATGTTAAGATAGCCTCCCATTTTTGTTTCTGTGTTCATGTCATTATATGCAAACATATCTAAACATCTACATACACATATATATATATAAGTGAGGATGTATGGTTTTGCAAAAATGGGATTACAGAAAAACTTTCCTACATCTTGTATTCCTGGCATGCAAGCACTCATCTTATTTTCAATACTGCAACAAACATTCTTTTACTATATTCTACCTTACTCTATTTTTAGTTCTAAAATGTATTAATCCCAAGTAGTGGAATTACTGAGTTGGAATATATATATACTTTTATTTTTAATTCATGTTGTCATACTGCATTACTAAAAAAAATGCTATATAATTCACTTTATATCAACATATGAGTATACATCCTTCCTTTGATTTCTACCAAAAATATGTATTATATTTATATATGTTAATTAATTAATTAATTCTGAACAGACAATACACGTACATGGTTCAATGTTGAGCAGGTACACAACAGTACGCAGTAAAACAACCCCCATTTTACTCCTGCCCCCTGTCCAGTTAGTTTCCCTTCTAGCAACTAATGGCATCAATTTTGAAGTAAATTAACAAAGGTATTTCATGCACATACAAGCAAATGCAAATATATTTTGTTTTTTCCTACCCTGTTGTTGACACATAAGTCTAACATAATCACTATTCTGCACCTAACCATTTTTACTTCATGATGATACTTGAGGAAGCTTCCAACAATGGCCTCTTTTTTTAAACTACCCTTTCATAAATTACCTTAAATATTGGTGTATGTACAATTATAATTGTACAAAAATGGATATTATATATATTGTTTTGTAAACTTTTTACTTGTATTTATCGTTTAAAAAACAAAACAAAACCTCAGCCTTCTTCATTTCAGTTGCTGGCAACTCCATACTTCTAGTTGTTTAGATCAAAAACATTGAGGCATCCTTGATTCTTCTTTCTCTCACACCCCACATTCACTCTGTCAAGGTATTCTGTTGGCTCTACTTTTATAACATATCTATAATCCATCTACTTCTCACTATCTACTCTGCTACCACCCTGGTTCAATCCAATATCTCTTGCCTAGATTACTGCATTAGCCTCCTAAATGGTCTTCATGCTTCTACCTTTCTCTTTATTCTCAATATCGCAGTCAGATAAGTCAGATCATGGAACTTCTTGTCGCCAATGTCTCTCTATTATACAAAGTTGAGAAGCCAAAAACTACAGTAACCTACAAGGCCCTAAATGATCTGGCCCAGTTACTGAACTTCTTTTCCAGTTTCTCTTCTTGAGGCTCACTCTACTCCAGTTACACTAGTCTCCTTTCTCTTCCCTAAAATAGCAGTCCTATTCCTAATTTAAAGCCTTTCACTAGCTATTTCTTCTGCTTTCCCCTGATATTCTCGTGGTTTATCACCTGGACTTCCAGTGTTTGATAAAATCTCATTTTAACAATAAGACCTTATTCCTAACATTCCTTGTTCCTCCTAACTACTCTACCTTATTTTTTTCCATAGACTTATCACCTTCTAAGATATAATTTATTGTCATGTTTATTATTACTGATCTTTTCCCAATGCAATGTAAGCTCCACAAGGACAGAGAACTTTGTTTTATTTACTGAAGTATCCCAAGTGCTTGGAATGGTGTCTGCCACATGGAAGGCACTAAATAAATATGAGTCGAATAAAAGTATGGGAGAGTATAAGTTATCTATCTATCTATACATATACATACATATATCCAGTTTAAAAATAGTTTAAAAAAAAAAACAACTATCTATCACTCTGGTCAAGAAATAGAACATTACGAACACTTGTGAAAGTTCCTTATGTAGCCGTCCCAGTCACATTCTCCTCTGTCATCTTTTTTTCTAATATACTTTTAATATCTATAAGTTTTTAAATTAAAAAATTAATGTATCCTTTAAAAGTCAGATAAAACACAGCTGTGAATGCATTTGATCTAGCTACCTATTTTAAGGTTAGAGTTTAAACCACCTTTCCAATCATCCTAATGGCAATCGTTCTATTAGAGTGTTTCTAATTCTTTAGCATGCTTGTTTCTTCAGATTATAAATTTATTTATTTTTCATCTTTAGGATTATTTTTTTTAAGATTTTTCAGACAATTTAATGATGAGCATGTCAAAGTTATATTACAATCTTTCTGCTAGGGAATAGCCAATCCAAAGCTGGTCTCTTGGTAAACATGGTTTTATAAAGAAATAATTGTTTATCTAAATATTCCATCAAAAAAAGTTTGGTATAAAGTCACTAGACTCTAATCTGGCATTCAGCTGGATGGATTGGTGACTAATAGTTAAATGCATTGTGGTACCAATGTTCCCAGCCGGCCCCACAATGATCCCTGCCTCTTGGTTCTCAACCCATAGATGGTTCCCACATTGTACTAGAATTAGTCTGTATGACCAATGGAATTCAGTAGAAATGGTGGCATGCATGATATGCAGTTATTAAATTCCCATCACTCTTTTTTTGAGTCACTTGCCCTAGCGGATGCTAGCTGCCATCTCCAGGTTCTCTAGTGAGGATCTAAAGCCTGCAAATAACCAACTACATGAGTGAATCTGGAAATGGTTCCTCCAGTCCTACTTGAGTCTTAAGATGACTGCAGCCTCAGTTAAAAACTTAACTGCTATCTCAGGAGAGACCTTGAGCCAGAACCACCCAGCTTAGTCACTCCCAGATTCCCTATCCTTAGAAATGGTATGAAATAATAAATGTTTTTAAGTTTTAACCTGCTGTGTTTGGAGGAGAATTTGTTATGTGTCAATAAGTAACTAATACACATATATTTTAAATTATTGAATTTTTTCTATCAAAGCTTCTGGAACTCATGAAAGTATAATTTATACCAACTAAAATAAATAGAAGATGAAGAGTGTCTGATTATTCTATTAGAATGTTTAAGACTATTGTACATTTTACTTTGCTGGAATCTATATACTTGTGCAAGCAAAGGATTAGTAAGATTGCTACAGAAATGATAAGCATTTTATATATATATATGTACACACACACATATATATATACATATATACATCCCTTTCTTGTGTTCTCTATTATAGACGGTTAAGTAAGTTTAAACATTTGAGGACTTCTCTTTTTCTGGCTTCTTTCATTTTTTAAAAAATTAATATTCATGGGAGATTTGGAGAAACATGGCAGAATGAGAGACATCCCCAGATCTCACCTTGAAACGACAATAAGCTGAACATCTAAAATTCAACAAAAAACACCCAAACTGCACACTAGCATATCTGAGCATGGGATCTGTGCATAAAAAATTAATATTCATGTAGAAACTGATCTGGGACTGACAGTCTGGATTCTAGTTTACAATTTACAGCAATGCAGAACACCTACTTTTAATGATACTCAATAATCTATGGGGACAGGTCTTAACACATGTGCTGCAAATGTTTTTTCTAAGACAATAATGACAACTATGTCGATTTCAAACAGGAATGTGTTAGAACGGGGCTGTGTGCCTGTATCTGTTAAAAAACTTAAAACAATCATGAATCAATGACCACAAAGATAAGATTTAAAGAAAACTGGCCCGACGGAAAACTATTATCTGATAGTATTACAAATTTTTTTCTTAAAAACACTAAAATTTTTATTTGGAGTTTGTTATTTTAAACAAATAAGTATTTTAAAAATCAATTTGATAATCCCTACATTATTGAATCAGATAGTTTTATAGATATCACAAGGACCATAAAAACAAAAAGTTCTTAGGCAACACAGAAGTACAATAACTTTATGAAACTTAGAAGAGCCCCAAGGAGTTTGCAAAAAAGGCAATTAGTCACAAGATCCTAAAATGGAACACAAATATATTTCAAGCATAAGAATCATTCAACCTAAGGTTTTCATTTACATTTGAGAACCAAAGTAATAATAATGGTAGTTATTTTGCTGGAGGTTCATATGTGTCAAAAGCATATGCACTCACATAAGCATCCATCTCTACTCCAGATCATCTCAATCTTGCTTTATCTTTTTCTTCTTAAAAGAAAATATCACTTTCTAACATATCACATTATTTACACAATAGTCTAGTGTTAGGTTAAGTGATTTACCTACACTCATACTGCTCAAGCTGGGATTAGAATCTAGATTTCCTAATAACCATTTGAGCCAATGGATCCAGTCAACAAATATTTGTGCACCTATCATGCATCATAATAGAATCCATCCATAGGCCTAACTGCTCCTTACATTACAGGGAATATAAAATTTTTTGAGGAGATAAATGCTTTAAAACTGATTCTAAAAATTTTTATTGCTTTAAAGCTTATTTAGAATATGAATGAACATTAGTGAATTATTTTTTGTCATTTGAATACATTATATGACTCTTTCCTAAGTATATACAAATGTGTGAAACAAAATATCCTTTGCAGAATCAGTTCTTTTATCTTAAAACATTGTCACGTTCATAGTTAACTTTGTGATTAGGAACTGGAATTCAGGCACAGTAAAGACCTGTTGGGTTTGTGACTCATTCTATATAGATTTTGGGTGGCTTGCTGCCTCTGGCAGTTCAGACCTGTAATGACAAATCATTGTTGGAATAATAATTTTTCCCCCCTCACTTTTAAATCCTTCATCAAATGAATAAGTACACTTAAATAGTTTAACATGTAGGCTGAATATGACAAAAATAGATTTGGGATTATGCTGTTAACACATCTTTCCCAGAATTTTTATTAAGAGCTCATATTTGATATTATATTTGATCCCCATTTTCCTCTGTAATTTAATCCCAAAACTCAACTCTAAATATGAAAGGTGTTTGTATATTGAAATGTTAAAAGTACATTTATATATTTCTTAATTATTCACATTTAATTCAGTTAAACTTGGAGAGTTTCAGTCTTAGCTCGTCATTCATTCCTTTGCTCCTAAAATATTTATAGGGCATCTATCGCTAAGAGCTCTTCACTAGGCTTTGTCATGCAGCTTAGAGTCTCTGAGGGGTTAGTGAGAATTATATAAGAATGGATTAATGACTGGCATACCAAGCTGTGCAGATTAAGCAAGAGTAGGAATTGAAGGTATGAGGGGTATTATCCAACTGAGGAAAATAGGTGTGGCATTTGAAAATAGTGTTGAAGAATCAAATGATTTCGGTAGAAAAAGATGGGACCAGAAGAGATATTTCAGACACAGAGAGCATTGAATTCTTTAATTTAAGGCTAGTAATTTCCCTTAGTAAATAAGAATTAAAAGGCTGTTGGGATATATGGTAAACACTATTGATGGGCAACATAAAAGAATTTCTAACCCAACTGCCCCCACAACCCCCATCCCCACCCCACCCTCACCCTAGTCCCTTCTACTACAGAGCCAGGGAAACCAGGTTCTCATTTTCCTGGCCTCCCTTTGATCCAAGAATAGACGTGTGACCCAGTCCTATTAAATGAACTGACAGGGATAACCTTCTGAGTGTATTTCTAATATGCAAATATGTGAAAGAGTGCACTGTCCCTTCTCTCTTCTTGCCTGATGTGAATGCGATGATCCGAATTGTGCAGCTCTCTGGGGAACAACCATAGGATGACAACGTGTGGATGAAATGCTTAGAATGTTGCTAATGAAGAGGGAGAAAAAAGCTAGAAAAGGCTGGGTCCTTGATGATATTCTGACCAATTCTGAGACCAAAAACCAGTAGACTTTTTGAAAGAAAACCTTAAATGGACTTATGGTTTAAGCCGCTGTTAGTTTTTCTGTTTCTTACAGCAAAAACATTCATAACTAAAACAAGAAATAAGTGGGAGAAAGGAAGACAGAAAGAAATAAACTGACACCAAATTAAGACTTCTATGTTACACGGAAGTGGTCTTTAGGTATGCTTTCTACAGAACCAAGAAATGTTCTCCAATACAAAAACTGTCCCCTTAATCTACTTGTTGATGCTTCAAATTTTCAAATTCAATTAAACTCCTTGATGGTTTACTGATAATTTAAACCCAAGCCTTTCATTATGTAATTAAAAATCAAATTTAAACTGCAAAAATATATGTAGATATAGCCACTGACAAAGCGTTAATGATAAATTAGATCATTAGCTCAGGAATCTAGGAAATGTGTCCTAGATGCCTAAAGCTGAGGTGTAAATGCATGAGGATTGGACTGTTGAGCATTTATTATATATACCTTGAACAGATAGACCTCATTCACACTCATCTTCACTTCCTTTTCAGAAGACACGGAAACATTCATAACTTAGTGCCTATGTGTAGCTATTGCTTGCAGCCAGAAAGTCTCATCACATCTTCTTTGTTCATTCTATTCAACTCCTCCTTTCAGGATCCAACTCAATTACCATCTCCTTATTGTAGCATTTCCAAATATCCACAAAATTAGTTGTATGTTTTCTGTGCTTACCAAAGTATGTCATTTGTATTTTTTTTAATACAACTTTATTCTGATTCTAAATGAAAAGAAATAGTATTTACCATGTGGTAATATTCTGTCGACAAGTCTATCTCCATCCTTTGACAAGATCCTTCCCTTGCAGGGACTAGATCTTATCGCCTCTGTATGCCTAGGACCAAGCATTGTAACTAGCCTATAAAACACAAAACTAGTGGGACAAAAATCAAATCGGTAACTGGGGAAGAAGGGAAAAACTGATAATAAGAGGACAAGAGGGAGCTTTCTGTGGTGATGAAATGTTGTATATCTTCGTTGTGGTGGTGGGCATATATCTTTGTCAAAACTCATCAAACTGTATGCCCATAAGGGTGAATTTAACTATGCAAATTATACCTCAATAAACACATACTGTAAAAAATATATAGGAATAGGAGACTGAACATGAATGAAAGAAAGACATGATGACACATTTATCTGAAACTTAATTTCCCTTCTAGTAGTGTGCTTTTTGAAAGTACCATCTCAAACCAGGATAATGTTTAGCACAAATAAAACTTCACAAATCACAAAAATAATCTTTTCTAGTACACTAACCTGAAAGTGCTTTTCTAGTCAGTCTCAGAAGTATCTTATATTGATATAAAGAGGAGAGAGTGAGTGTGCTGTAGAAATTTCAAGTGGAGCCAAATTGAATTTGTAAAACATGTTTCGTCTGTTGTATTTATCACATCAGATTTCTGATCTTACATGTGTTTGACGATTATCTATGTAGAGAGTTATCCTTATATACCTTTAAAATAGTGTTAATCTGACAACAAATAAAACTGATGCTGAATCAGAGTTATGATGGATTACTAACCTATCTTTCCCTCTACAAAGGCTTAAGTTTGAATTTGTCTTAGAACTGTACACACAGCACCCATCTCACCCCTCATGAATTTCAATCTCTGCTCAGAAAATCCACAAGCCTAAAATTAAAAGTGAAACTTGAAATATGTGTAGCATGTAAGTGTATATTACTGGAGCAATGTCTAGGTTCACATAAAATTCAGTTATTTCATTTCTTGCTCAGATTTTTAACTCGGCATTTTCTACAGTACCCATGAGGCAGCAGAAAACACCCATGTCTGTTTTCCAGTCTTAATTCTGCCTCTTACTAGCTAAAACATGGACTAAGTCACTGCCATTTAATTTTTCTAATAGCCGATTTCTTCATTTATAACATGTAAAAATAACATCTTCATGATTATAGTCAAGATTAAATGAAACTATATGTCTTTTATAAATATAATATGTTCTATTATTTTTATCTTGGATTCTTATCCTAGGGTATGGACAAATCAATAACTTTGTTACAACTGATCATAGCACAAGTCTGTCTATTGGTAGAGGGAGAAGTAAACATGGAGAAATTCCAAGATGTTGTATTCAGTTCAACATATATTTATCAAGTGCTTATTATATATATAGGCATTATAGTGGGCACCTGGGATATAACACAATTCCTATTTTTCTGAAATTTATTATAACATGACTAAGCATTATCTCTGTTTTACAGTGAGGAACTAAGGCTCAGAGAAAAAAATATGCCAAATAATTAATTCACTGGACTGTTTGGACAGTTGCACATATAATGTATTTGTCAGTGCCTAGCATAGTTCTTGGTTTTACAGTTAATTATGAGCTACATTAAAATATCACCTGGAGAAAAATAGGTGGCCTTTCAAGCAAGTCTACACCACGATATGGTTATCATGACAACTTTGTAGGTCCAGAAATCCTGACTGGTGGTTGTCATCATTCAAAGTTGATGTCTTTATTTTCCCCAAACTAGTTCCTCCTGCTTAATTCCCTGTCTCAGGAGAGCAAACATCTACATCATTGTCCATTCCAGAATTCTCCTCTCCCCAAGCCAACTTTCCCTATCACATCTCAAACTCTCAACAAATCCTGCCAATTCTACTTTATAATTTTGTTTCAAAATCTATCCTCTTTTCTCCATCTCCACTACCACTATCCTGGTCTAGACAACTGCTGCTTCTCATTTGAACTATTAAAACATCCTATCTGAACTTCACTAGACCTTAAGTCTACTTATTGTCTCCTCTTAAAATTCTTACATTAAAAAATATAAAAATAATCTAGCTCCTATATCTCTCTCACTTTGATTCACCAGTTAACATTTTTCTACATTTGCTTTAAGCATCTCTCTTTCTCTGTCTATACATCTGTAAATTTTTCTTCCTAAACTTAGAAAATAACTTGCAGACATTTTATAACTTTGACTTATTTGAAAAGTCCAGGTGAATTATCATAAAATGTTCCACATTCTGATTTTGTCAGATTGTTTCCATATAGTGTTGTTTAACTTGTTCCTATATTTCCTGTATATCCTGTGGTTTGGAAGAAAGGTAGAGACCTAACTAGATTATTTTAAACATTTTTTGGCAAGAATATTTAACAAAAATTTGTAGTTCTGTATTAGTTTGCTAGAGCTGCCATAACAGTAACCACAGGGTGGTACTGGGTAATTCAAATAACAGAAGTTTATTTTCTCACAATTCTGGATGCTAGAAGTCCAAAATCAAGGTTTCATTAAGGTTGACTTTTTCTGAGGGCCTCTCTCCTTGGTTTGTATATGGTTTTGGTTTTTTTTTTTTTTTTCCTGTCTTCACATGGTCTTTCCTCTGTATGCTCTATGTGCTAATCTCCATTTCTTATAAAGACACCAGTCATATTGAATTAGGGTCCGCCCATATAACCTCATTTTATCTTAATTACCTCTTTAAAGGGCCTATCTCTAAATACTGAGATACTAGGGGTTAGAATATCGACATATGAATTTTGAGGAGACACAATTCATCCCATAACAACTTCTTATTGCATTATATCAGGAGGCATATAATGTCAAGTTCACTAGATCTCCCCATTGTACGGATACACATTTCCCTTTGTAATTAGTAATTTATCTGTGGGATGAAAACTTGAATACCTTGTGACTATCTTATTCCTCATCATCCTTTCACCCATTTGTTTTACCATCATCCACTAATAATTCCTGCTTAAATCACTTTAAAGCTGCCAAGTAGTAGTTTTCCAATTTTGTCATTACTATACATTTATTAGCTGTCATTCTTTTGTAAATATAGGCCTTCAGTCTTACTGCACTTCAATTCAATGTTTATAAACACTGGAGTCAACTTTCTTAACAATAACTGTTTAAAAGCCTTTGATCCTTTCCTCTGCCCTGAGGATTAAGTACAAACTCCCTTAATGACCTCTAAAGGACTTCAGCCTCTTCTTCCCTTGTCGCCATTTTACCTCGTTTACTGGTTTACTTCTACTCATCCTTCAGGACTCTGTCACTGTTGCCCTGGTTTTCTCCACCAAAACTATAAAAGTATTACATACTGTCAGTATCACAGCATATAGTGTACTATTTTGTAATTTATGGTTAATTGTCTCACTGACAGACTTTACACTATTTGAGGAGATGAATCACTTCAGTCTTATTTGTTCTTATATTTTCCAGTACCTCTCATAGTCCTTGGCACAGAGTAGGCACACAACAATAATTAATAAATTAATAAGACTTGTACTATATACAGATCTATGTACACTGTAATTTATGATTGATTTATAGAATTAATCTTTAGAATTATAGAATTTAATTAAAAGTGACTTTTCACATAACTTGCTTCCTGGAAGCCTAACCCCTATGTAAGATGAATTCTACTCTAAAAATATTTATTTGATATCAATTATGCCAGGCCCTGCTCTAAGCATGAATTATCTCAAATTTAATCCATAAAAACTGTTTAGCGTAGGTACTACTATTTTCTCTATATCGCAGATGAGGAAATTAAGAGAATATCACACAGCTAGTAAATACAAGAGATGGGATTTAAAAACAGATGTCTTTAGTTTCATAATGACTTTATAACTTTGATTTCTTTTTTTTAAAGGTCCTTGTTTTTAATTTATTTTTATTCTTATTATTAATTATTTATGCCTACAGCACCTGGTCTTCCTTGGTGGTCACCCATCCAAGTACTAACCACTCCTGACCCTACTTAGCTTCGGAGATCAGACATCAGGCTTGTTCAGGGTGGCATGCCATAGACCATGAACCGTGGCTCCACTAGGGCATGAACCCAGGACCTTCTGCGTGTAAAGCAGACGTGCTAACCGCTACACTATGGAACCACATCCTAATTACTTTCTTATGAGGAGTTCTTTTTCTTCATTATAGCTCTCCAAAAAGCCCATGTTTTTGATTCAGTAAGGCTTCTACTTTCAAGAAGAGTATAGACATGTACGATGTAAGGCATTTATAATATCAAATACCTAAGTAAGACCAGCCCACGTTGAACATCTATTGCACAAAAATGTAAAATGTTAACATGTAATTTATCCCCAGAACTTTGTTTTTACTAAATCTAAGTCAATTTGACAATAAAAATAATTTTGAATTATGTCTAATGTTTCTAGAATTTGAAATGGCTGAAGGAAAGGAATAATTTATTTTCTTTTGGAATCCTTTTATAAAGACTAATTCAAGAAGGAAAAAAATGTACATAAAGGATTGATTACAGTGATGTACTTTGAATTAAACAGACAACAAAACATGACATTTGCAAAATGGCAGATACATAAGGATAATTTCAAGGTAAGAATTACTACAACACAAATGAGATGCCACAAGCGCAGTGGTAGTAAAATCTGGACCTGAATGTGTGAGTTAAATGGTTCAATGTATCAAGAATCATCTTGACATCATGGGTATAGACAACAACAAAATGGTAATGAAACAATGTCATAAGGAAACTGAATTGCAAGAACACTAGGAGGAAAATGTAAGGTCTTGTGTCTATAAATTAGAGTTTCTAGTTGAGAGTACCATGACAATTCTAAAACACGCATAAGTAGTAAACGGGAAAAAATGGGGTGAAAAAAATCAAGTAAGGAAAGATACAACATAAGATATGCTCTTTAATAAGAAGTTACTAAAAACCCAAACATTATATGCTATATTTAGAATTTAAATCCTACCTTTTCCAGAAATCTAATTATGGTAGTTAGCAAAATATAGCAGGTAATTATCAAAAGGGTGAAAATAGTCCATAATTCTTAATCCTCTAAATTATTAATGGCAGTTACTAGAGTTTTAAGTTTTAAAAGGCACATACCTTTTAAATCATCATGGATTCCACCAGTTGTGAAGACTGAAAACCTCTTTGTTGTGATTTCTAATGTAAAGTTTATGGAGCAGTAAGGGTTCCACAAACCCCCTGAAATCTTGTACAATCTGTCATGTGCATATACAGTATTCTAGAAGGCATTCCATAGCTTCTTAAAAATCAGATTCTCAAAAGAGGTTCATGACTATTCCTCTGCCTCCTCATATTAAGAATGATTACTCTGGGAAAATAATTATTTGCTTACAATTCGATAGTATTTGGCTTCATTTCTTATTACCAAAGAAGAAAGATATCTTTAATTTTTTGATTTGGTATCTTGTCTTTTTCATTTCATATTCGTGTGTGGGAGGTAAGATTACACCAGTTTCCATTACCAACCAGGTGTGGTTTATGTTTTTAAGATATTAAGTTAAGAAGGAATCTAGGTTTTCAAACCCCATTTTTAATCTCTGTTGCTGTTTATCATTATCATTATTATTATTATTGTTATTATTATTATTATTATGGTTTCTTATTAAATTCAATTCACATTTAGAAGGGTTGCTCCTTACTTGAGTTGCTTTATGATTTCATTTTGGTAAATATAAAGCAAAAATAAATTTTAAAAAAATTCCCACAGTCTTTCCTCCTATTTAAATGAAGAATTTGAGAATTCTATTAAACATTTTCACTGAGCCCATTTCAAAACTAACAGGTAATTAATAGGATTGATTAACAGCAGCTCTATTAGAGTTCCATGGAAAAACAGAACCAATAGGATATATATAAGCATAAAGAAAAAGATTTATTATGAGAGATTGGCTCACTCAATTTTGGAAACTGAGAAGTCCCTCTGCAAGCTAGGGATCCAAGAAGCCCGGTGGTATATAGTTCCAGTCCAAGACCCAAGTCTGAAGGCCTAAGAATAGGTGTGCTGTTGTCTGAAGTTACGTGAGGATGGATGTACCACCTGAAGCAGAGAGAGTAATTCATCCTCCTTCCACCTTTTTGTTCTATTCAAGCCCTTAATGGACTGGATAAAGCCCAACCACATAGTTGAGGGCAATCTTCTTTACTCAGTCTACCAATTCACATGCTAATCTCTTCCTGAGACACCCTTACAGACACACCCAGAAATAATGTTTTACCAGCTCTCTTAGCTCAGTCAAATTGACACATAAAATTAACCATTATAGCAGTTTCATATAAATATTTATTTTAATTTAAAAGGTGAATTCTACACCCACAGCGACCCTTGAAGCAATAATTTCTGAAATTTTAGTCACCACATTTGAATAGCCCTATTAATAAAGTTCTATTTTATAGTCTATATTCTAGGAACTTCTTTTATTTTTATTTATCTAGGAATTTCATTTTAATTACCATGTCGAATCACATAAAACACCTTCACACAAATTAGAAATAATAATGCTTTTCTATAATTAAGTATATATTGCTAAAGAAGTACATTCAATCTCATTTATATTACTGAGAAAGAGGAATTGGACATTATCGTGGGAGATAATTCTTCTGGCAAAGAAGGCAGAAAGCGTGAAGATACTTAAACAAAGTCTATTAAATAATGGTGCTTGAACTCAGCTACCCCAAACTAGAGGTAAATAGGAAATGAGCCTATGATTTTTCAGACAGTTGCTGCATCAAGGTATTAAATTATGGAGAAATAAGGAACATTTTAATTCTAACCTGAAATATCAATACACTTGAGATAAAAATGTAGAAAAAGGTGTGAATATGTTCCGATTATCTATTACTGCATAACAAACTACTCCCAAAATTTAGTGGTTTAAAACAATAGCCATTTTATTGTATCTCATGATTTTATAGGTCAGGAATTGGGGCCAAGCTTGCTGAGTGAGTCAAATTTTATCATTTTTTTTCTCATATACTTTATAGTTAGAATACTTTTATAAAGAGACACTTTCCTTTATCTATGGTTTGATTACGTAGTAGAACTCTACACAGACTAATGGCAGGATAAAAGCTAGATTCTTTTCTCTACTTACTAGTTTTCATGATAATGAATTGTATTCCTTTCATTTTCCAAAGACAATCAGTTTTTTTTTTTTTTAATACCATATAGAGCTCTTGGATTTAAACATATTTAATGGCTTTCGAAAAACTGCAATTTTTAATCTTTTTGAAGTTCAAATTGCTCTATCTTTGGCCAGTAGTAGGAGCCTCTTCAAAATGATTACTAGATCTTTTGATATGAAGTTAGTGGTCTTAGATCAGTGGTCTCCAACCTTTTTTGGCACCAGGGACCTGTGCTCCTATGAGAATCTAATGCCTGATGATCTGAGGTAGAGCTGAAGAGGTGATGTGAGTGCTGGGGACATGATGTTAGTCGTCTTAGATCAGCAGTCCTCAACCTTTTTTTGGCATCAGGTACCTGTGCTCCTATGAAAATCTAATGCTTGATGATATGAAGTGGAGCTGAGGAAGTGATGTGAGTGCTGGGGAGAGGTTGCAAATATAGATGAAGCTTCGCTAGCTTACCTGCTGCTCACCTCCTGCTGTGCAGCCAGGTTCCTAACAGGCCATAGACAGGTACCAATCCACAGCCTGGGGGTTGGGGACTCCTGTCTTATATAACTTCTTTTCTTTTTGGAATAGGAAGATATTCCAGGCTCATCCTGAACATTTCCTGATCCAGATTGGAATCTGTCCTTTTTCTAAGAAGTCCTGATTTCCTTTAATGGTAAATGATATTTCAAGACCATGATCTTGGAGGTAGGGATGTAAGTTTATTGGGCTAGTCAATTCCTAGACCTTTTCAGTGGACACAGAGAAACACACACACACACACACACACACACACACACACACACACACGTTATATATGTATATATATAGTATGTGCCTGTGTGTGTGCACACACATATCAAACTGCCTAAGTTCTTACTGATATTTCTAATTCAATATCAATAAAAGACCTAATAAAAGACCACTCTGCACTCTAGGATTTGCACCGTAACCTCTATCACATCTATAACTTCTTTTACTTGAGAATCCTTATTCTCAAAGAAACAGGAAATTATAGTTATTCATTTGTTTTATCCAAGAACATATTCCTAACAGTCTCAGAATAACAATACTTATACACTTGCTCCAATATAATTACTGAAATGTTAAAAAATATTTTTTTCACATGTTCCTACTATTCTCTCTCCATTTTAACAGATGTGCATTGACAGATCATATAAGCATTATATAATAAAATCTTTTCCTTTTAATCCTCATACTATCTTTGGTCTATAAACTATATAGTTAATGCTCAATATCTGTCTTTACATCATTGTCTATATAAACGTTTTGGTTTTATGCAGCTCATTCTCTAATATATTCTTCAGGAGTGCTTAGGAGAACAATTTTCACAGAGTTCTTGCATGTTAATAGTTTATTTGTGACTTTGTATTTGAAAGGCACTTTCGCTCAATATAAAATACTTGGATTACATTTTATTTCCTGAAACTTCCTAAATATTATACCTTATTTTTTTCTGGCATGAAGCCTGGCTATTAAAACTGTGATGAGAATGCAATTTTCTTTCCCTTATAGGTCACTTGCTTTTGTCTAATAGTTCAAGGAACTTGCAAAATTTTTCTTTAAAGTCTATGTTTTCCTAGAATATGTCTTGGTGTTGGATAACTGAGTTGATAAGATGTGTCCTTTCAATACATAGTTTCACATCTTTATATGTTTCAGGAAATGTTTTTTGAATTACAGTTTTTAGTTATCTCTTCTACTCCTTTGCTTTGGTTTCCTTCTGTAGTGACTCCTATTGTAATTATGTTGTATTTTCTTTGCTTATTTTCAATATTCATTATTTTCTTTTGAAATCTACCTACCTTTCTATTTTCAGTCCCCCTCCCCACCCCGCTCCCGTTTCACTCTCTATTTCTCTTAAGGCATTTTCTGTTAGGTTTGTTTATCTATGTGTTACATAAATTTTTTAAAATTCTGGTTTATATTGTTCTTCTATAGGATGTATCATTTTGAAGATATTCAATTTGTTTTAAAATTTATTTGTGTTTATCTAAATGGTTCGTGTTCATCTATATGGATATTTTATCTAGTTATTAATATCATTCATTTACTCAATAAATATTTATTTAGCATGTACTATGTGCAGACATGCTTTGTAACCTAAAATTGCACCATACTAGCCAATCAAGGTTATTGTTTTATGCAACTCAAATTTTGTGGTTGTTTGCTATGCAACAAAAAGCTAACTATTACACCACATTTGTAATTATTAACTCCTGTTTTAGTTTCAACAATATCCTTTTACACCATGAATTCTCTGTTCTTGAAATCCTCATTTTTGATCTTGTCATCTGGATTTATGTCTTTAGAAATACTTTAAAGAAATATACTTTCCAGGAATTAAAAGTTTGAAATAGTTTTTTCTTCCATAAATGCATGATATGACATATATATGATTTAGAAAATTCTTGAGTCACAGTACTTTCCCACCACATCTTTGTAGATGTTGCCTCAGTTCCTATTATTTTATGTAATGAACAAATTTTGACTGATTTTATTTTTTTTTGCTCCTTCGTAGGCTGTAGATTTTTTCCCAGAAAAAAAAAACAAACTTGCAAGACATTTTTTAAATTCCTGAAATTAAAAAAAAAAATCTTCAGTATATTTTTAGTTAAGTCTCTTTTAATTGATTCTTAAATCCAGTGAGTTCTTTCACTTGCAAATGAAAGAATTCATAAACATTTTCTATCATATTTTTAATTATTTATTCTGTTCATTTTGTGCATGTGTATTCTTTTCTATGATTATATTAATTAATCAAAGTTGTTTCTCAGTTCTATGACTCCTATATTTATTGTTTCTTTAAATCTCATTGATTTCATCTGTCTTTTTCATCTGCATTCAATGTTTTCAAATTCTTCTTTCATATCAAAAATTAAAGGTCACTTTAAAAAAATTGTTAGGTTTAATGAATTATAATTTATAAATGGTAAGATTAATCCCCTTTAAATCTATAGCTGAGTAAGATTTGACAAACATATTTAATCACCACCATAATCAGTCCATTCTGGGAAAGAGCAGAGTGAGACAAGTAGAGGACCAAAGCCTTTGGAGAATGACAATATTTGGGGTCAGAAGGAAGAAAAATCAGAGGACTAGTTTTCAGCCCCAATTCCTGCTATCATTATAGAAGACATCGGGGTCCGTGTAAAGAATTCTTCCACTCTCTTGACTTCTGTTATGGGCTGAATGGTGTCCCCCCCCCCCAAAATTCATATGTTGAAGTTCTAACCCCCATATCTCAGAATGTGACTTTACTTGGAGATGGGGCCTTCAGAGAGCTAACTAAGTTAAAATGTGGTCATTAGGGTGGGCCCTAACCCAATAAGACTGGTATCCTTCTAAGAAGAGTCAATTAGACACAGACAAGTACAGAGAAAAGACATAAGGAGAAAACGTCCATCAATAAGTCAAAGAATGAAGCTTGAAACAGATCCTTTCCTCACAGTCCTCAGAAAAAACCAACCTTGCCAACACCTTGTTATTGGACTTGTAGCTTTCAGAGTTGAGAGAAAATGAATTTCTGTTGTATAAGCCAACCAGTCTGTGATACTTTGTTATGATAGTCTGTGATTCTTTGTTATACACATCTTTAATCTTCTGATCCATCATCAAGAAAAATCCCAATCATGGATCATTCCAATCCTCCCAGGTCAATGAATGCTGCAGAACCACCCCACCTTTAGAACTGGGCAAGAGTGGTTCCTATACTGGACCAAGTGCCTTAGAGTGCTCAGTATTGCTCTTTCTCATGCATGCCCAACCCCAAAAGGCCAGGAATCTGTGGGACCAAGAAGACATGTTCCCTCAGAACCTGTGCCTTAACTTTTTAGACAATGGTTTTGGGTACCTGGTCTCTGAAATTCCCTGTTTGCACAGCTCCAATAAAGTTGACAGTGACTTTTCTCTAAGTCCTTCTTACTGAAGACCAACAGTGCTTCTGGTATCTATATCCTTAGACCCAACATATAGCAAAAGGCTCCTAGGCCAAAGAGGTAACCAAGCAGTAAAGTGTGGGGTAGGTTTGCTAAGTAAAATAAAGGAAACCTTGTTAAACTGAGTATCAGACAGACAAAAAATAATTTTTTAGTATAAGTAAGTTCCAAATATTGCATGGGACATGCTTATTCTAAAAAAAAGTATTATTCATCTAAAATTCAAATTTAACAGAGAATTTTTTTTTTTTTTTTTTTTTTTACAAATATGGCAACACGAACATTTGTAGATTTTTGTCTTCAGTGTCTCTACCATTTATATTATATACCTCTTTGAATTACTTAGTGCCCATCAAGGTAATCATCTAAAACAAATTTAACAAAGAATTTTTTTTTTTTTTTTTTTTTTACAAATATGGCAACCCTAGGTGGGGTCAGAGAGTTGAAATCCGAGTGGAAAGAGGTGATACAGGGAAGGCAGAATACATGGGCCAACTTATTTTCCTTGTCTGACACATAGGAATTCTAAATTCAACCTTGTTATCTAGGTCATTTTCAAAATAGGACAACAGAATATATTTTATTTTTACATTTCATTAGCTGTATTTATGTTTAAATATTTAGACATACGGTATGCAGGTCTTTGCCTAGTCATTCACCTAATGGAATCCATTTTCTATGTTAGATCTTTCTTAATATAAAACAAATATTCTTTTTTTAAATTACAAGTACAGCATGGTGATTACAGTTAATACTGTTTTGTATATTTGCAAGTTGGTAAGAGATCTTAAAGCAAATATTCCTCTTCATCAAAAATAATGTACAATTTATAAGTTGATGCATCCTTTGATCACACCATTTAACAGGCATGCAAAAAAAATAGTGCATGTCATGGGATATCAAAAATAGGCATAATGGAAATCTCAATCTTTCAGGCTGAAATTTCTGGGTCCAGACACTTGTTTTACAAGTGTGCCCACATCTGATAAATCTATGGGTTCATGTTGCAATTCAAAACACTGGTTTATAAAGCAATGCCAATTTAAGTTTACAATGACCAATATATTTGGCAGAATAATAATTTGTAGTAATGCCTTTTTAACAAGAGGATCAAATTATAACTCGGAAAACTGTCTTAGTCTAATGTTAGAACAACGGGAGCAAATATTCTTAAAGTAATATTTCCATCAAGATAAGGGAACTGTCATATTCCACTCTAAGAACAATTCAGTCAACAGTGGGGAGGCAGTTCATATACTTTGAAGCTCAATATACCCGGGTTTTAACTCCTTACTAATAAACTACTTAAAATCTGCAGGCCTCAGGTTACTTATTTCCTAAAAATAGGCTTCTTTCAAGGGTTCATATTATACATGTAAAGCATTTAGTACATTATTATACTGTCTGTATGTTACAGATACTATAGATTATAACGTATCAAACATTATATAATACATTGTGCTATTTATTATCACTGTGCTACTTATTACTGTTCTATTTAACAACTCTAACCTGGAGAAACAGGCCATAATTGCCCTTCCCAGACAGAGGCGGGTACGAGTTACCATGACAACAGCGCGCGCCTAGACATTTTCTTCTCGCGCGTGCTGGGGAAGAAAACAGCCTAGGCTGCGTGTTGCGTCATCACTACGCGCTCATTGGGTTTCTCCGTGTTGTTTTGGGAGGTCCCGGCCCGGCTCCCGTCGCCCCACTCCAGGAATTATTTTTTCCTTTTCAACCTTTGTTGTAACGCACTGAGACTGCAAGACTGTAAGTACTGAACGAATAAAGAGAGCGAGTGAGCGAGCACTAAAAGAGATGCCGCGGCACACTCTCCACCGCTGAGCCTTCCCTGTGTTTTCTTGATCCTATCAGCTTCCTCTCAGCTGAGATCGCGCCGCGTCAACTTCCGGGCGGGTGCCCGCCAGCACAGCCTCCGCCGCTCCCCTGCTTTGGCCCCTTTGTGTCCCCGCAGTGTCGAGGCGCGGGCCCTGGCACGTCCTTTCTCGAGGCAGGCAGCACGGTAGTGCAGGGAGCTTTTCACTGTGGGCGGGCGCGCTGCCCGCAGGGGGGTCGGAGTGGGGAACGTGCCTGCGCGTGCTGGGGTAAGAGGAGGTTGCACGAGGGTCAGCTTGTGGTTTGAGGACGGGGAGGGGGGGGGCGGGCACGGAACGAAGGGGAGTAAAAAGAGCAGTGGAAAGATTTAACAAAGATACCCCTGTCCACTTCTGATCATTGTGGCCTAATAATGAAGCGCAGCCATAATAGTCATTCTGAGCCACTGGCACATTTGCGGGCTCTTAATTGCTTTAGGAATGAACTGATATGGCTTTGTATTTTATATTGTTTTCATGGCCTCCTTTTCTCTTTTTATTTTCTTCGTGCAGATAGTTCATTTAAAATTCCCAAGGGTGGTGGTTTCTACCAATATGAATCTTTTCAACCTGGACCGTTTTCGCTTTGAAAAGAGGAGTAAGATTGAGGAAGCGCCCGAAGCAACCCCTCAACCCTCCCTGCCTGGCCCTTCTTCACCAATTTCTCTTAGTGCTGAAGAGGAGAATGCTGAAGGGGAAGTTAGCAGGGCAGGCACCCCTGATTCAGATATAACTGAAAAAACAGGTGAGTTACAATGTTGCAGATTGATGTGGCATCAAGAGATATTTTTAAAAGATAAAAGGAAGGAGAGATTCTAATTTTTATTCGTGATGTTATATATATATATTGATGCATTGTTTCCCACCATACCCTTTGAAATACAGTTTTGGAACTGCCATAGGCACCATGCATCCATCCGTAACTGTTTCCATTTTATGCGAGTCCTTGGAATATGGCCCAATGATAGAAGTTGAAACCAGAATTTAGGTCATCTTTAAGTCAGAATGGTTGCTACTGGAGGAGGAACTAGCTGATTCAGTCCTGTGAATTGCCTAGTTATTTATCACCTAGTTATTTGGCCAGACGTTTACATTGATTCCAGTATTTCTCCAAAAAATATTGATCACCTCCTGTGAGCTAGACTTTATTCAAGGTTCCTGAAGACAGCCTCTGAACAAATGAAAATCAGATCACGTTCAGATTTTGCCACTACTTCCTGGAAATTCCCATAATGCAGAAGAGTAATTGGTAGTCTTCGTGGTGACTGAACCATTTTTAACCTCTAGCAGATTGTCACTGACAATAGGATTTGAGAAGCCAAAAATTAACATTTCTCTTTTAATCTGTATTCTTTAAACAATTAAAAATTAGAATACATTTGAATTTTTACCATGTTTAGGCATAGTGCTTAGTGCCTCACATTCTTTCATTTAATTTACACAATTATATGAGAAATTATCTGCATTTTGTAGAAAGGAGACTCGGGAGTTAAGTTAACAAGTTTGTAGAACCAGAACTCAAATCCAAGCACTCTTAATTCCTAAGCATAAACTTAATTGTACACATTATACAGTTTCTTATGAAGAGTAAAAGGGATATTAGAAGTTTTATTTTAATGTTTATTTCAGTAATACCTTTTTTAATGCAAAACTCAGTATTTCACAAACAGCTTTTAAATTAATGTGACCTTGACAAGATTGGTAATACATACGTCTTAACCCTTGGTGTCTCTATTTTGTTTGCTAGTTTTCTATTTAAATGTAACAGTGATGGCAGAGTCCCTGTAATTTATCATTAGAATGACATTTTTAAATATTTTGGTAATTGAAACATGGTTGAATGATTTGGTAGGTTGGATTAAGTGGTAATTAGGAGTCAGATTTTGAAAGGCTTTATAAAGAGTTTTGAACTTGTCTGAATTCTGTGGGGAAGCACTGAAGGATATTAAACATAGGAGTGATATCCCTGTGTTTATTCTTACTACAGATAATTTGATTTTCTTAACATGGTATAGTTTATGTCTAAACCTCCAGGTATTTTACTACTTTAACAGTGAATACATTAATCTGTTTCTTAATGTAGTTAGGGCAAGGAAGGGCGTGGTTGTAGGCAAGGGATTTTGAGTCCTTAGAAGCCTCTGCTGCTTCATTTTAGTTAAATAGGACATTGGACGAGTCACTTAAAATCTGAGATCCACAGTTTATTGTTCTGTAATATAAAAGCACATTTTTAAACTGGAACTCAATGGAATGTTTTAGTTGTTTATCAATATTAGTAATGTAAAATTCTTAATTGTCTTTTCTAAACAGAAGATACTTTTCAGCTTTACTTTTTATCTGTCTGAGGAGACTTCATTCTTTTTCTTTTTATTGGGACTTCTTTTCGGTACATAAATTCCTCTTGGAAACTGAGATTGCCCTTAGCAATCACGTGGTCAGTCTTGATGACACTGGAAAATATACAAATTAAGTTTGTTCTGGGACTAGTAAGAATTTATTCTGTTAGGAACAGAGAACTTTGCTTTAAGAAAAGATGATTGCAAATGATACTATGAATTTTGGAGAATTTTGAAAACTAAGGCTAAGTTTTGACTTACATTTTGGTACTACGGTTCCAGTAAAGAATTTTCATGTAGAAGGGTAAAATGGTGAAAGAATGTTGTTTTGTAAAAAAGTCAGCCTAGCTGTTGTGAATACTATATAGAGAGGGTAGAGTTGGAAGGGAGAGAAATCATTTAGGAAGAGTTTATAATCCAAACAATGATGACAGTAGAAATAGAGAAGAAAGAGATGTGTGAGTTTTCAAAGAAAAAAAAAGGCAAGGTTTTAAAACTAAATAAAATGAATGATAAAAATTTTAGTTTAGAGAATTTAAAAAACCAGAGTTTTATACATCTGAATAGGTATAAAGTACCCATTATAAGCCATTGGGCATGCCTTTAAAAATTCAAGTAAGAATCTAAGGTCCTGTCCCAAACTAACATGTTGAAGTAGATCAGAGACGACTTAGCATGGGGGATGCTGATTCTGAATTGAGTGTTGGACCTTGGGCTGTGGAGAAGACATAATAGTGAAGTTGTTTTTAAGATCAAGACTGGATATGAGATTGGAAGAATTATCAGTGGAATATGAGTATTGACCTGACTTCCTTTATCATCATATGGTAATTTCATACCCTGCCATTGTGGGATAACGCTATATTTGTGTATTTACTGTTAGGGTCTAAATCAGCTAGTAGAATGGAATTTTAAAAACTACCTGTAATCACTCTTTTTTAAAAGCTAATCCTATTATTCACTTAATGAGTTAAGATTTTATTCTCTACCACTCTCCAGTTACTGTGAATATGCCAAGCACAGTGCAATCTTTCCTTCTTTCTATGTGCTTTTCTGCCTCCAAGGTCCTGCTAATATTTGTATATATATGACTCTCAGTTTCATTTCATTAGAGCTTAGTGAAATGTTACTTTTTTTAGACAGCCTTCCCTTGATCACTCTGAAGTAGCAATTCTTCTCTATACCCAGCTTTACTCTTTCTCTGTGTAGTATTTATCACTACCTAATTACATTATGTTTTTTTGTTTCCCTTATTAGACTGATTTTCAAGGAGCACCAAGAGGAAAGGACATGTGTATATATAGTTAAAAGAGTACAATGTGGTAACTCATGGGGGAAGATACTAAGCAGCGTAGGACCAGGGAAAGTTACAGAGAAATGATATTGAGTGGACAGTAACCAATGAATCATTGCTTATTTTGTGAACAAGGGATGAAAATATATGTTGCCTTGAAGAGTCTGTGCTATGTGTATGGAAAGGGGGAATTTACCTTTGTAAGAGGAGGTTTAGGGCAGTATAGATGAAGCTAAAAAGAGAACTATAACCTGCCAAGTTTTTAGGGGCCGTATATGTGATGCAAATGAGAATGGACTTTATTTGATACAGACTGTAGAGCATTTGAGTATGAGAAAGCTATTAATGAAGCTATTGCATTTGAAGCCTAATACAGAGAAATGACAGTAGGGATGACAGAGGAGGCACTTTAGGGAATTTTTATTATGACATGTATTTCATGGTGTTTGGTGAAGTTTAAAGGTAAGTGTTCCTTGCTCAGACAGCTGGGTGATTGACAGTATCAACTGATTAGGCAGCACATTTAGGAGGAAAATATTAAAACATGTTGAGTTTGAATTACCTCTTGATTTCAGTAGCAAGGCCTAATAGGGGGTTGTACATCACAGTTTGGGGCTCAGAGAGTGGTTGGAACATGAAAAATCAACTTTGGAATCGTGATAGTTAACAAAAAATGTCCTAAGCAAGAAACATCAGCATTTAATGATAGTCGAAGGAAAGGAAAACAATAATATGTAAAGCAGAGATCTCCAATCCCCAGGGCCACGGACCAGTACCAGTCTGTGGCCTGTTAGGAACCAGGCCACACAGCAGGAGTTGAGTGGCAGGCAAGCAAATGAAGCTTCATCTGGGCTTGCAGCTGCTCCCCCCTAGTACTAGCATCACTGCCTCAGCTCCACCTCAGCTCATCAGGCGTTAGATTCTCAAAAAAAAAAAAAAAAAAAAAAAAAAAGAGCTCTGGTCCCTGGGGACCACTGATAATAAAGGATGACTAGAATAGTCATAGAAATGATAGCTGGAAGCTAAAGAAAGAAGAGTTTCCAGTTTTGTGTATAGTGAGCAGTATCAAATGTTGTAGAGAAGTCAGGTTTGATAGGAACTGATCGGAGACCACTTTCCTTGGAAATTAGAAATTAATGTTGACCTTTAACAGTTTCAGTGGAAAGGTAAGGAGGTGACTACTCTTTAAAAAAGGAAAGAGAAATAGCTTGACAGGGAAGCAATGTCAAAAGATGTTTCAGGATTGTTGAAAATTGAGCTTATTTGTAGAGACAGTTTTCCTTGGGTAAGGGAAGGTATTGAAAGAAATAAAAATAGATGAGCTCAGATTATTTTGAGGTTAGAATGAAGGGAGGTTTAGTAAAGAAAAGTGAATTTCTTTTCTTCGTGAAATAGGTTATCTTCTAAAGTGGTTGCCATTGTCCTGTTGAAAGTAACAGTTTGTCAATAAGTGAGAAAATTTTTAAATACTACCAGTTATAAATATTTTCAGAGAGCATTGCTCTGCCGCATATGTTACATGATCTTGGGTATGACATCAGTGTTTTTGGACTTCACTTCCTTTGCCTAGAAGTTCTCTGAAGTCCCTGCAAACAGTAAAATGAATATGATACTTCGAATATATCATTTTAGCGTCATGATTCTGTTACCATTGTATGATACTCAGTATCTTTCAGGTGTGTGTGGCCAAAGTGTGAATTATCACTGTAGCTTTGTATAGTCATCCTGGCTTCTTAATGTCTGCTAGTGTAGTGTTAGTTGAAAAGCAGTACTTGGTAAAAGGGTTAGTGCTGAATTGTTGTAATAGCAAATACAATGAGTAAAAGTAAAAATCTTAAGTACATTTAAAATGTACATTTTGGGGTCCGTTTTTCTTCTCTACCTTTTTATGTTACATACTTAGATATTTTTCAAAATGAAATGTTATGCAAATAAAATACAATATTGTAATGAAGAGAATCTTCTGTAATCTTTTAGTTTTGATGTTTATTCTTTCACATTATTTTCCTGCCTGTGTATATTCCAGGTTTTTAATTTTATTTTTAAGCTAAAATAGCATATTACATAAATATTGTAACGCAAATTGCTGTTGATTAAAAAGTTTACTTTTTAACACTTCTTGTAAGTCCGTGTAAAATATCCTATAACTCAATTTTTTTAATGACTGCAGTGTCTTATATAGATGCATTGTAGTTCATGTAGATTCCTATTAATAGACCATTAGTTATTTTGGTTTTTGTCTTCATATTTTTGCTATCAAAAGAATGTTATAGTGACCGTCCTTTTTGCATGTGTACAGTCTCGTGGGAAAATTTCTGGAAATAGAAGTGTCAGATTAGAGGGAGTAAAATATTTTAGTATTTGCCAAATCACCCTACACAGAAGTTTTACCAGTTTGTACCAGACTATAGCTTGATATTCATATGTCTGCTTTTTATACTAGACTAAATTTTTGTGAACCTTTTTAATTTTATTCTTTTAATTCCCTGTTTGTTGTTTGCCATAGAGAAATTTTACATTTTTTTGTGGCCAGTTTGTTCATTCTTTTCTTTAAGGCTTTTAAGTCCTGATCAGACAGGTGTTTCTTACTACAGCATATTTTCTTCTAGCACATCTGTATTAACTTTATTTTTAATTGTAGTAAAATATACATAACATAAAATTTACCATCATGAGAAAAAAAATGGCACAGATGATAGAGGCTCTGATATCCTTTTGGACACCAAATCAAAGTTGTGATGGAAACAAGGAGCAGCAGCAAGGAAAAATCGCCTGAGATCTAGAGGAACAAGCAAGCCATACAACTAGGAAGAAGTCCAAAAAAGCACCCTGCAACTGCAGAAGGTAGGACGGGGCACCAACGCTGGGCTGCCCGGTCCTGAGCGGCTGAGTGAGACGGAGCCTGCAACAGCGGCAGCAGCAGAAGCCTCTTAAAGGGGCCGCACCCATGAGCAGATTTTCCCAGTGACCTGCTCGCTCTGAGCACCAGTGCCTATTCGGCTGCGCACAGGGGGCACCAGGGACTTACAGAGAGACATTGTTGGAGTGAGGGCCGAGGAGAGACTCAATCGGTGCAGAAGTGCCGGCGGTATCCATTGTTCCCTGTTGAGCCCTCCCCCGTCCCAGTGTATGGACACAGCACCGTCTAGTCCTGAAGCCATCAAACTGGATAACAGAGGTTGCTCCACCCAGGGATTCCCTGAAACCCCACCTCCCGCAACTCGCGGCTCCACCCACACCATATCCTGGTATAGCGAGTCAGGTGCTCCTTGCTGAGACTCACACTGGTGGAAGCAGCTGGCCTTGGTTTCTGGTGTAGCCTTTTGAGGCAACAATAAGCACAGCATCTGTGGATTGCTTGCTGAATCTTAACTGGTGGCCCTGGAGGGGTAGAGGCTTGGGCTAAATTTGGCCTGCAGCTGAACCCTTCTCCAGACTGTGCCACTGGACACCTACTTCACAAATCCACACTAAGAAAACTGGGAGACTTAGCAGCTTTACTTAGTACATAGAAACAGACATGGAAAGGCAGCCAAAATGGGAAGACAAAGAAGCAGAAACCATATGAGAGAACAGAACAGAGATCCAGATATAATGGAGTCAAATAATCTAACAGATGCAGAGTTCAAAACACTGGTTATAAAGATGCTCAGTGAACTTTTGGGAAGTGTAGAGAACTTCAACAAAGATAAAACATAAAAATGGAAATGGAAATTCTAAATGGGAACCAGTCTGAATTGAAGAACACGTTATCTGAGATGAGAAGTATATTACATGGAATAAAGGAATAAACAGTGAGTAAAGAAGAGAATCAAATGCCCTATCTAGTTGACAGGGAAGCCAATCAGGACACTCAAACAGAACTGCAAGAAAAAAGTTGCCATGGCTATAAAAATAATTTAAGGAGGATATGGGACACTATCTTCATCTGTTCGGCATAACTGAAGAAAATCAAAATGTTGAACAGCTGTTTGAAGAAATGATGATGGAAAACTTCCCTAACCTGGTGAAGGAAATAGACATAAAACCTAAGGAAGCTCAGAGAATTACAAAAATCAGGAATCCAAAGAGGCCCACATCAAGACACATCATAATTAAAATGCCAAAAGTTAAATACAAAGAATATTAAAAGCAGCAAGGGAAAAACATAATTACATAGAAGGGAATACCCATAAGAAAAGGCTTGGCAAAAAATATTCAACAGGACGAAGACCCAGGATATACAACCAAGAATACTTTATCCAGCAAAGCTATCATTTAGAGTTGAAGGACAGATAAAGAGCTTCCCAGACAAAAATAAGCTAAAGGAATTTATCATCACCAAGCAAGCTAGCATTACAGGAGATATTGGAAGGACTTCTTTAAGAAGAAAAAAACATTTATCAAAGGAATAAAGAATGGTAGCAACTACATTCCTATTAATAAGTACCTTAAATGAAAAAGAATTAAATGTTCCAACCAAAAGATAGAGTGGCTGAAAGGATAAGAAAATAAGATCCCTACATTTGAAAAGGAAGGGCATGGAAAAGGTATTGCTTTGATGGACCTAGAAGATATTTAAGTCAGAGAAAGATAAACACTATGTGATTTCACTTATATATGGAATCTAAGGAATAAAAATAACTAATCAAAAACAGACTCACAAATATAGTGGACAATTTGGTGTCAGACAGAGGGGAGGGGGATTTGGGAGGCTGGAAGAATGGGGTGAAGGGATAAAGAAGTACAAATTAGTAGCTGATGGATGGTCAGGGGGATGTGTAGCACAGCATAGGGAATGCAATTAGCATTAATAAGTTGGCTAGGTGGAGGGTCGGGAGGGAGGGAGCAACTGAGATTGTTTTATGAACTATATAGATGTCTAATGTATACTTGAAACAATTTTAAAAATGCTCTAACTGTAAAAAAGAAAAGGAGCAAAACAGCTGATGATTGAGAAAAAAAAATTGCCATCATAACTGTTCTTAAGTGTACAGGTTAAGGAGGATTAAGTACATTCATTATTGTACAACCAGTCTTCAGAACTCTTCATCTTGCAGAACTGAAACCATGTACCCATTTTATAATTACCTCCTGCCAGCCGCTGGCAGTTACCCTTGAACTTCCTGTCTCTGAATTTGACTACTCAAGGTATATCATAAAAGTAGAATCATACAGATTTCTCTTTTTGTGACTGGCTTATTTCATTTTGCATAATGTCCTCAAGGTCTACCCAAATTGTAGCATGTCAGAATTCCCTTTTCAGGACTGAAAAATACTCCATGTATAGGCACTACATATCGTTTATCCATTCATCTGTGGATGGGTACTTGGATTGCTTCTACCTTTTGGCTACTGTGACTAATGCTGCTATTCAACGAGTGTACAGATACATTTTTGAGACCCTGTTTTGGTTCTTTTCGATATATATACAGAAATGGAATTGCTAGATCTTATTAGAAACCACCATGTTTCCACAGCAGCTGTACAATTTTTGTTCCCACCAACAGTGTTCCACTTTCTCTACATCCTTGTCAACACTTGTTATTTTCTGTTGGTTTTATTGTTTGTTTTGTTTTTTCGATAGCTAAACTAGTGGATATGAGTTAGGCTTTGGGGTTTTCTTTAACCTTAAATCTCATTTGGAATTTGTTATAAAGACTAAAGAAAGGGTGATAGGGTTTTCTCCTTTGCTCGTTGTCATTTACTAGTCAGTTGTCCCAGGACGATTTATTGACAAGTCTTTTTTCTTATATTTGAAACATTATCATTATAATCTAAATTCCCATGTATATTTGCATCTTATGGGCCACTAATCAATTTCTTTAATCTTACATTAGTTAATCACATTATTTTAATTCTTGTAATTTTACGTATATATAATGTAGATTTTGATATGGTTTTGGATTTTTTTCTCCTTTTTTGACCTGAAATTTCAAATAAGTGGTTTCTATCATTTTTCTTTCTTTAAATTTCCAAGTTGTTGAAATTTTGCTTCACTATTTTTATTACAGTTATTTCTAATTTCACTGTTTTGTGACTAGAGAATGTGGTCTGTATGTACTTTTTGGCGAATTTGCTGAGTTTTTCTTGTGGCCTAATACACAATTCCTGTAAAAGTTCTAAGAGTACTTGAAAAGAAGGCATGATATAATCTAAGTATAGCATTAATATGCTAATAATAGATGAATTTTATTATTTATATAATTTTTTTCACTGAATCACAAACATTGTATCATAAAGTCAATTTCTTGGATCCTGACTAAATACATATAACTAGTATTTTAATGGAGTAGAATAAATAGGAAATTATCAAAGTGTAACACAGTAAAGCTGCTGAAACTTATGTTTAGTTATATGTGTCTAACAATTTGTGAGTTCATGGTCATAATCTAAAATGTGTCTCTTACAGTGAGTCCCGATTAAAAATGTTTGAAAAACACTGTTCTGTATCTTAATAGTATTAATGCTCTATTCTCTGTAGAGTTAGAGAAGAGAGTTAAAGCCTCATTAACTTCTTGCCTTATATATCCTGCAGTGTTATGCAGTGTTAGTATGCAGCTGAAATATATGTGTGTTATATTTTTATTTTAGATATAAATTCTGTTATTAAAAAGTATCTTTGTAGGTTTAACACTTTTGCTTTGTCCAATAGCATGACTTACTTTTCCTTTACATTTTTTTTCTATTTATCTTTTCTTTTGACTTAAACCTGAAATGTTTCTTCTTAGTCATCTTAGAGTGATGCGTTACATACTGCTCTTTAATATTCAATATATTCTTTCTTTCTAAAGCTCTCATCAGATAGCTTAATGTAGCTTTTATTACATGCTAAAGTTATTTCACTTTCTTCTATGATATCTAAATTAAAAACTGCAGACTTTACAGTCTATTGTTTTCATAATAACTCTTAAAGAATTCAAACGAACTGCCTTGAAAGTCAGTTGCTATGTTAGAAAATTGAACCATGTAGAGCAACACAATTAGACTGTCAAAAATGGCACATTTTTGTAAGTGCAGATAGGTATAGAGGTTTACGTGTTTTCATTTTCCTTTGGGAAATCACTTTATTTACAGATTATCAAATTGATTTAGACTATTTCTCTGTGAACTCGTAAACTCCCAGTAGTGATTTTTCTTTTTGTTTTTGAGTAGTCCTTGATCCTGGACCACTTTGAAAGTTGAAATCACTGGTGGGTTTAAATGCTTTTATTTCACGGTAGTCTTAGATATGAAAATGGGTACAAGCATACTAGAAAATTTTAAAATGTAAGATTGTTTTCTCTTACATGTCGATATTTGCACTGATGATGCAAAAGCAATGGTAGGTAAAACTGTTGGTGCCTTAGCACAAGCAAAGCCAAGACTCCAAACTGTTATAGTAGTCATTGTATTCTTAAAAATTTTTTAATGCCAGTTTCACTTAAGAATGTCCTTGATGAAGCAGTAAAAATTGTTTTAGTAAACCTCAGCTTATCAGTAGGCACTTTCATAATATTTTGTGAAACAAAATATGAACTACCCTTTGCTACATACCAAAATACGATGGTTATCTCAAGGGAAAGCATTTGAGCAATTGGCTTTGAGTTATGAGCTGAACTTGTCAGTTTTTCCCAGAACACCATTTTTATTTAAAAGAATAACTGACCGATGAAGTATAGTTTTGCAGACATAGATATTTAGCAGACAGTTTCTGAAAAATGAACAGTAATATCAAGGAAAACAACTGACGGTATTTACTGCTAGTGATAAAATTCTACTTTTCACAGGAATGTTCGGATTTTGGAAAACCTAATATTCATGACTATGAGTTTGACAGTCTCCTGGTAATTAGAGATCAATGGTGATATTAATGAATCTTATTTTTTTAAATAGAATATTTTTAAATGTGTCAACATTTGGCACATCTGCATTAAAAAGGGAGTGAACCAATATTTTCCAAGTGACCAGTACATACAGTGTTACAAAATAATGCATGAGTTAAAGGTCCATTACAGTGCAAGTTAAACCAGTGGTTTTTAATGTAACACAGTGCAGAAGTTTATTCATATGGTTTCCAATTCCCAAACTGCAATTAACCTTTAAAAAATTAGCACCTGTCAAATTTGGGCTTAGTATCAAAGAGGAATATCCATGGTAATGTAAAAAGGCTATGAAAATACTTCTTTCCTGGTTATGTAACTGCTGAGGCATGATTTTCTTCATAAACCTAAACAAAAAGAATATACTACAACAGATGAATTGCAGAAACAGATAAGAGAACGTAGCTGTCTTCTGTTAAATCAGAGATTTTCACAAATGTGAGACAATGCTGCTCTTCTCACTGAATTTGGGTGAGGGATTGAGGGTGGGAAGAAAAGATATAGTTTTCATAAAAATACGTTAACACGTAAAGAATTTGTTTAGTAAATAAAGTTTAAACCTTTTCTCAGTTCTGTTCTCTTAATAGGATATAGATATAAGCAAAAACTTTTTGGGCCACTCAAATTTTAAGAGTGCAGAGGGGTCCTGAGTTTGAGAAATGATGTATTATAACCTTCTCTCACCCCTCATTATTATCAGACCACTTCCTCTGTTAGTCATTTGCCAGTCTATAGGAATGCTGCTGGTTTAGTGCAGTATACATGTTTAATGTATATATTTTGATGGTGTATATTGTCTATCCAGTAAAAACTCTATTAAAAGCTCTAATTGAGTACATGGTGGAGAGTGAGCCAGACTTTTCCTTTATTTTTTTCTGTCTTGTTAACTAAGCATACTAAACCTTACTTTTAAAAATTTGTAGGTCTTTACCATATGTTTCGTACTATATATAAAGTAGGGGGAGAAAATGAAAGAAAAGATTAATTTATAATCAAGTTCAAGAAACACTAGTCCTCCTAATACTCAAAGAATTTTTAGACCCCTCCCCCCAGCACTTTGGCATTTAAATGGCTGGGCTTGAAAAGGTTGTTCTTTATTTTATATAAAGAATCTTTTTTGAGGAAAAGAAGACAATCTAAATCATTTTGCCATAGCCCATTTAAAATACAAGAAAGCAGGACGTTTTTAAAGTATTCAAGCTATATGCATTAGCTTTAGGTCAGATTTTTGACACAGTAAAGATTAACTTTTTAGTGTTAAATATGCTTTGTGATACATCAGAGACACTTTGTAAAAGCAGACTCCGTAATACCTTTATAGTTATTTAACAGGAATTGGGCTATAATTTTATTGCTTTATAGAATTGTCAGTATTTATAAATGTCTCCATATTTATGACAGTTAACATAGCTGTGATTTGTGCCAGTGCAGAGGTCTTAACCCAGGGTACACTCAGCATTTATAAAATTGTCCTTTTGGAAAGAACCTGATTTGCTTTTTAATAGTGTTGATAGGACTTCATTGTAAGAAGTAAAGAAATGTCATTGTTTTAGTGCCCACCCAGATGAGTAGTAGTTATGAAGGCAATGGTTAATGTTAACTATGGTTATGGTTCATAAGCCTCATAGTGGGAGACTAACAGTTTTAGAATATAAGAGTTTAGACTTTGGGGATTGGATTTCAGATCTGCTCTTTCTCCTATATGACTTTAAACAAGTTGCTTTCTCTAAACCTGGTTTTATCTATAAAATAGTGTTATAATGTGTGCCCTACGGGTTATTGTGAAGATTAAAAATGTGTTTCACTTGAGGACTTGGTACTCATCTAGAAGATAGATAATGGCAGCTATTGTTTTTTAAATCAGCACCTTTGAATTAAAGAGTCATGTGGTCATTGAAGATATTTAAAATATCTTCACTAGACCATGGCACTGACTACTTTAATATGAATTCTTTAATCTGATCTCTTCCTTCTCAAGTATAAGGGAGAATGGTGGTTTTCCTGAAGAAGGGAGAATTTTGGAACTCAGCCCTTGGAGCAAGGAGACCTTAGTAGAATACTTTACTCATATTTCAGACAAATTATACCACCTTTTTAGTTCATGAGGGCTGACGTAACAAAATACCACACACTGGGTAGCTTAAACAATAGACATTTATTTTTCCACAGGTCTGGAGACTAGAAGCGCAAGATCAAAGTGTTGGCACTTTTGAAGCTTTTCTCCTTGGTTGCAGATGGCTACCTTCTTACTGTGTGCTCATGTGGCCTTTCCTCCATGTAGGCACATCTTTAGGGTCTGTCTCTTAAGGACATCAGTCATATTGGATTAGAATCCCACTCTAGTGGCCTTATTTTGACTTAATCACCTCATTGAAGGCCCTGTCTCCAAATCCATTCATTACATTCTGAGATACTGGGGTTTGGAACTTCAACATGTGAATTTTGGAGGAGACATAATTCAGCCCATAATATCACCATTGCATAAGTGGTAATGATTATTGGATACTGTCTAAGTGCAAATAATGAACTATATGCTTAATATATCATCTAATTTTATGTGTACATTAGCCCTTTGGTTACTACTGTTTATTTTATAAGTGACGACACTGAGACTAAGAGGATTAAGTAAATTGGCTAAGAGACAGGAATGAAATTTATGTCTTTTGGGCTCCAGTGTCTCTGTTGTCTTAGGTAAGAACTGGACTAGGAAATAAAAGCACAATAATATAAAACACAAACCTCTGTTTCGCACTTTTCACTAGGTTCTCACTAGTAAATAACCTTTGAAATGGAAAACCATTTAACCAGCCCTGGTTCACAAATAATTTTTTCTTTAAAAAGTGATAGAAATTTTTGGTTTTAGAATGGAAACAGTGAATGAAGTTAAAGATTTTTAGCACACGATTCTAATTATCAAAAACAAATTTGTTTTATTTTCAAATTACTCCAAATGCCTTTCTCTTTTTTTTTCTTTTGCAGAAGATTCTAGTGTTCCAGAAGCTCCAGTAAATGAAAGAAAAGCGAGTATATCATATTTCAAGAATGAGGGAGGAATACAGTATATTGATTTGTCTTCTGACAGTGAAGATGTTGTTTCCCCAAACTGTTCCAATACAGTTCAAGAGACAAAATTCAACAAAGACACAGTGATTATAGTGTAAGCAGCTTAACAGATTTATTATATTTGCATGTTTGGTGGTTTTTTGAGAAAAAGTTACTTAATTTGAAATATTTTTAGTGACTTCCCCCTTTTTTTTTTTTTTTTTGCCTTTTTCCCTACTGCATCTTAGTTATTTTTTTCCTAACTTAGAAATGTAGAGAGGGGTGTGTGTGTGTGTGTTTCTCTGTAACAGTGATTTTCAGTAAGTTTAGTGAGAGCAGATATTTAACTTTTTTAACCTTCCATAAAAAGAAAAATTATTTTAACAAGTACTTTGATTATCTATAATTGCTTTATGGTTTGTTCTTGAGTCCCATTTTAACATTTTTGGGTCACACTGTGGGATAGCATGGAGCTTGTATTGTGGCCAAGTAGAAAGATAAATAAAAAAATGCCATATGTCAAATAATAGATATTGTGAGCAAAAAGGGAAAGGAAATATGGAGTTCAGGGCCAGGGGTAGGGGCATGGTTTCTGTAGAGCACAGCTGGTAAAGGCTTCCTTGAGACGATGCTTGAGCAAAGACCTGAAGTGGGTAAGAAAGTGAACTGTGGAAAGGGAGGCTGGGGATATATTCCAGGCGTTTGGAATAGCCTATTCCATTCCCCTGAAGTAGTATCACACCTGGCATTTTGGAGGAAAGTTGGGGGCAAATAATGCAGAATGAAGGTTCTGGGATAACAAGGTAAGGAGTGGGGATGTTAAGCCCACAGCCTGTTTGTCTTTTATTCTAAATGAGATGGTAAGCTAATGAAGTATATGAAGCAGAGGAGTAAACTTATCTGACTTACATGTTTAAAAGGTCTTTGAAGCTGTCGGGGAACAGTAGCAGAAGCATGAATATTGTTTCAATAACCCAGGGAAGAAATGATGGAGGCTTAGACTACTAGGCTGGTACTTGTGGAAATGATAAGAAGTGGTATGAATGAATAAATGGGAAAACTCTTCTTTATTCATTCTGCATATACTTCAAGAGCATCTATGATTCTGTTTTCATAGTTACTGTACTGTATAAATATGAACAAATGGAGAGAAAAGAGAAAACTCTTTACAGTAGAATACCAAATAATTAAAGTATGCTAGAGTGCTAGTTAGAATACCACCATTTTGCAGCTATCATTATAATAACTGATTCAGGCAAAAATCATCAACAGAAGTTAAAACTATTCAAAGTCTGATAAGGAATAGGATCATTAGCTGGTCTCAAAGTATCTCCCCATAGATTACATAATCATTAAAAAAGGGAAAATGGTAACTTTATAGGAGAAACCTGACAGCTTTCTGAGTCGTACAAAGGAAGAAAAACCTGTAGAGTTTAAGGACAGGCAGAGGTAAAGGGAAAATCAGATGTAGTAAGGTTGCAGAATGCCTGGGGTGAGGGCAGGTGTGGGACCAGATATTCAAAGAGATTTGTCAGCAGTATATGGGACCACAGAGAAATAGATAAAGATAACCAATGAAAGGTGTGGTTTTTTTGTTTGTTTTAATCACATTTGACATTTTAGAGATTATTATTGCCCTTAGGATAGTTTTTACCAAAGTGGTGGGACAGAAGATATAAAATAATGAGTTGAGAACTATATAGGAAATGAGAGAATGGAAAATGAGTCTTATCAAATTTATGAAGGAGAAAATTTGCTTATTTCACTGCTGTGTCCACAGTACCTAGAACCTCTGGCACATTGAATTCATTGAATTAATGTAGTCTTGAGCACATTGTAGGCTTAGGAGATAGAAAATTTGGGGAGAGAAGATCCTTAATAGTTAAAGCAGAATCCTTGTAAGAAGTAGAGAGGGCTAGAATCCCTTAGCACTGAGAGGGGACTTTGCCTTCAGCAGAAGGAATAGCTTTATCTGAGAACAGATAGAAGATCACAGTAGTCAACTCTTGTTCTTGTAGATTTTTTTCTTTTATTATTAAAGCTTCAGGCAAACAATAAAATAAAATAGTATAATATGAACACCCATGTGCCTACTACCTACATTTAATAATTAACATTTTATGTTTCATTGTTTCATCTGTTATTATTGACTGAAATATATTAAAGTATAAATTACAGCCATCCCAACATTTCTCCCCTAAATACTTGGTTATATTTCCTCCCCTGCAAAAAAATACTGTTATCAGTGAACAATTCTCTTAATATCATTCCCAGTTTATATTCGGATTTATTGTATTTTGTAGCTGGGTTTCCACACCAGGATCCCAATAAGGAAACATCTACTGCATTTGGATGTTTTGACTCAACTCTTTTTTGATCATAAATAGTTCACTCACCTCCTCTTCTCTATTAAAAATATTTTAACTTATTGAAGAGGTCAAGTCTTTTCTTAGAGAAAACAGATTTTTCTGATTGTTTTCTCATGATGGTATTGAATTTTTCTTTATCAGTTGTATTTCCTGTGTACTGGACATTAAATGCAAGGCATAATCAAATTCCTGGTCAGCACCAATAACTTACTACTTCAAGAGGCACTTGAGTTTGTCTCACTGAGTGGTCATGAGTCTGACCACTAACTTAACATTGTGCTACAGAAAAACAAGGACCTTTAAAAGTGATTATCCAGAGCAGGCATTGTAAAAGGATTCCAGCCTGAATGCTTTTCTCAATGAACTAGGAGACAGAATCAGGTAGGAACTGTGAAGATAGAGAGGCAGAATGAGAATTCAGAGTTGAGTACATCAGGAATGAGAAGTCTGGGTGTAATGGAAAGGGAGATAAATGTAATTGTCTTCATATATTGAAGGAGAGGCATAGTGACAAAGGAAGAGATTGATTTTACTTTGTAATACCTTAAAGCAGTTTGTCAGAACAAGGTTCAAGAAGTCAACCTAGAAGCTTAAAATACATATCCCTGCAAATGTCCTAATAGGTACAGCTGATATAACTTGACTAGGCATAGAGAAATTATTAAAATACAGATTCTGGCTATGTCTGTAAGAGAGCTGTCAAAAAATAGAACTAGCTACATAGCAAAGTCTACATTCTCTAATCTCCAGAATACTGACCATGATAGAAAATCAGAATTTCAAAATGAGATTTTTTTTGTTTATTTGGGGGATAGATGGGTAAAAATGCCCTAAATATCTTTTATATAGATTGAGTATATAAACTGAAGTGCAACAAGGTTAAAGTTAGTTGTTGTAGAATAAAACCTCATATGGAATAAATGCTCCCTGTCTGCTAAAGAAATATTTTGTTCCTGGCAGAGATTCTGATGGTGAATGGGACCGTTCCAGTTTTAACACTTAGACTCTAATCACTTAGGCCTTGAAAATTCTTTTTATCTTTATATTAGTGTAGGCTTCGTAATTTTTCAGGAGCAGCATTGCAACATTCATTTGATATGCAGAGTATAGGTGAAAAAAGAATAGGACAAAATACCAGGTATTTTGTTGTTCTTTTTCATCCCAGCCCAGATAATTTGAGATGTTTTCAAAGTATGCTGACTTTGGGAATGTAGATTTATATACGTAAACATACTGAATTGAAAAAAACAAAACAAAACAATGTAATCTTTGACAGTTACAGATCTTATATTGAAGAGAACTTTAGATATTACATATATATAGCATTATAATGAAATAACTTCAGTAATACATCAAAATATTTTTTTCTCTGAAAACATTCTTAGTTCTGAGCCATCCGAAGATGAAGAGTCCGAAGGCCTTCCTGCCATGGCAGGTAGAAATAATGACGATATTTCAGAATTGGAAGACCTTTCGGAATTAGAAGATCTTAAAGATGCTAAACTTCAGACCTTGAAGGAACTTTTCCCACAAAGAAGTGACAGTGATTTACTTAAGGTTATACCCTTTTATAGTAATTGGTTATTATAGCTGTAATGATTAAAATCTCTCCTGTATCCAGTGCTATAGTTAGTGGATAGTCACTTTTCTAAAGATATTTTATGTTTGAAGAAAATTATTAACTTTTATATCATAATTAAGGTAAATGTCAGAGATTTACTTCAGAGTCTTAGGTTATTCCCTCAGTATCTCACATAGCTTTTGAATTATTCTGTGCTTAAATGGTTCAAAAATGGGGACAACACCCCCATCTCCCATTAGAAACTATCAAAAATGTCAGGAGGCTTTTATTTCCTGGCTCCCCCACCCCCATAATGACAAGGGGTTGCTATTGACGTTTAATGGTGGACATTGGCATACCATAAAGTACATGTTTTTTTCTAAAAGGAGTAGCAGCTTCTTAGCGCAGCAGGGTATGGCCGTTTGATATCAGTGATAGCCCATTTTTATCAGATATTCTAATTTATCAAATAAAGTGAAAAGGCTGGGTTTTTATTTAGCGTTGGTCATCAATTTAATAGCTTTATTGTGATATAATTTACATGTTATAAAGATCACCTATTTAAAGTGTATAATTTAGTAATTTTTAGTATATTTACAGAGTGTACAACCATCACTGTAATCTAATTATAGAGTATTTTAATTGTTCCAGAAAGAAACCTTTTATGCATTAGCAATCACTCAACCATTTCCCTCCCCCAGCCCTAGGCAACCACTCATCTCTGAATTTATAGATAAGCCTATTCTGGACATTTCATATATGGGATCATTTAATGATCTTTTGTGCCTGGCTTTTCACTTTCCTCCCCACTCCCCCCCCCCGGGAACTTCCACACCTGAGCTATGTATGTTGCCTTTTCCCCTTAAGAACTGGATCTCTGAAGTCGGGTCATCCCACACGCTCGCGGCATGCACCTGGGCCCGGTGCACCCGGGTATGGTCTGTGGCTCCACCTGTGGCGTGAACCCAGGACCTTCTGCATGTAAAGCAGACGTGCTAACCACTACACTATGGAGCCACCCCTGGCTTTTCACTTAGTATAAAGTTTTGAGGTTCATCTTATATAAGTACTTCATTCCTTTTTATGGTAACGAATTTAAAGAAAAACAAAATACCGTTCAGGGCAGACAAAACAAATATGAACAGAAGGTGGTCTGGGCCTGCTGGTTTGAACTCTTAAGTATAGGTTAAATTATTCCAAGTCTCTGTTATTTTTAACATGAATCCTTTTTTCCCCCCAAATCATTTTGATACCTTCTTAATGTTAGTTAAATGAAACTTTAGTGTTACCTTGGGTATACATGCTAATAGTGTTATTTGTTTCCTGGTGTGATATTTTTCTTAATAAGAAAGAAGTAAATGTAGCCAGTAGTAGGTATAGGGGCTACTTACAGTGTTGGAAAGAGCTTGAACACAGTAAACATGATAGAGTACTAAAATATTCAGAGAAATAAATCTTGGTTTAAAAATACTTTTTAGCTTGTTGCCAATTTTTCATGTAGTCCAAGGGGATTTTTTTCCTTAATCTCTAATTTTGTAATTACATTTGAAAAATAGGCTTGATACGCAGAATTTATATGTATGTTTCATTAATCGGTACCTGAAATTTTTGGAGTTTAGCATATCACTCCAAAGCACAGCACTCCCGAGATAATCTGGATTTCAGGTGATCCCTATCATTTCAAGACATTAAAGGTGACATTTATAAATTACTTTACAGAGGCTTTTAGACCCACATGAAAGAATTTGAGTAATTATAAATTACAAATTTAGTGTCTTAGATGTGTTAAGAATATGCTTTAGTTATTTTGAAAAGGAAGAAGGGCTTACAGAATATCTATAATGTTCCAAGAAAACTAGAGTAGAAGGAAAACTACTATAGAAGAGAGCACTCTGATTTGCCTATTTAATACAAAATAACCTATTTTAAAAAATAAGATGTTTTTAAAACTAGTAACTCATTGGAAATATAGGAAACTTTAGCAAAAAAAAAATATGGTATGTTTAGTTTCTTCTGAATTCCAGAGTATTAAAGAATAGTATAAAAAACGTATTGAAAATGTTAATTATGTAATATGAATATGTTCTTGAACAAATTGAAGCAATTCAGTTTGCTTTATCCCACTCATTTTAGGAATATTAAGTTTTTAAAAATGACTGCAATATTGTGGTATGCCAGTGTCCACTGCTAAATGTCAATAAAAAAGGAATAATGTAAATGTCTATATCAGTCCCCCTCTCTCCCTTCCTACTCCCCTCAGTGCCTGGACACGGAAGTAGGAAGTTTTTAAGGCTTCAGTGTACAACCTTGTAATTAAAGTAGCAAAAACCTAGAATACACTGCATATATTTGACTTTTTTTAAGTCATTTTAAAATTATAAAGATATTTTTTCTTTATAGTGATGAGTAAATTTGATAACGTGTTAAGATGCTTACATAAGTTTAGACTTTTAGATAAACCAGGTTTTCTGAAAACTTATCATAGGACTTAATGAACTTAAACTATGACATACATACTTTCCCATCTTATATATATTTAATATATTTGTTCTTTAATATTTTGATGACTTTGTGAAATCTTAAAGTGTTATTTTTAAAACATTAATCTTTTTTCATTCTGTTAGTTGATTGAATCAACCAGCACGATGGATGGGGCAATTGCTGCTGCGTTGCTGATGTTTGGTGATGCAGGTACGCCTGATTTAGTTTTAAGCCATGTTGATTTATTATATAATAACTTCTCATTTTTAATATTGCTCTACAATTTACCAAGTACCTTCGTGAATTCTTATAGGAACCTTACGAGGTATTAATAATTTCAGTTTTTTTAGTCAAAGAAACTGAATCTTATGAAGGTTAAGTGGCTTACCTGAGGTCATAAAGCTATTTGGGAACCAGTTTTCTGTGTTGATTTTTTTTCCTCCAAAAAGGAAGGGGACAGCTTTTAATGGTAATTTTGCTTGTTTTCTACAGATCAAATCTTAAAACAGTGAAACTTTGGAAGGTATATTTTTTTTCTTAAATGTCTTTCCTAATTGCATTGTGGTTTTATTTACAGGTCTACAAATCTGAGTCAGTAGGAACATAATGTCTTGTGGAAAGTCCTAGCTGGTAATCAGCATTCCTTCCTTTAGTAAATATTTATACTATCTTCCAGGCTTGGGATACAAAATAAGTGCATTTGAAGGAGCTTGCAGTGTAAAAACACAACTTTTTTTAGTAAATGCTGTCTTGACTTTTTTAAATTTGTACATACCAAACAAGTAAAAGTAACCTGTAATCCCATTACCCAAAAAGTATTTAAAGAATGAAAGCAAACCCATACTCTATTAACCACTGTTAAATTTGTTTTGTATCATTCTCAATTTTTCCTATACTTCTACATACCATTATACAACACATACACGCTAGGTTATGAAATGTAATTATACTGTTGGTTTGCATTTTTTAAAGTTAAATTTATTTGTGTAACACTGGTTAATAACATTATGTAAGTTTCAAGTGTTCAGTTCTATAAGACATCATCTATATTCTATACTGCATTATGTGCTCACCACTCAAAGTCTAGTCTCCTTCCCTCACCATATATTTGACTCCCTTTACCCTCTGGTAACTGCCATACTGTTGTTTATGTCTATGAATTTGTTTATTTCATTCTTTTCCCCATATGAGTGAAATCATATGGTTCTTACCCTTTTCCACCTGACTCACTTCACTTAGCATGATACTCTCGAGATCCATCCATGTTGTTGCAAATGGCAATATTTCATTTTTATGGCTCAATAGTATTCCACTGTGTATAAGTACCACATCTTCTTTATCCAGTTATCCGTTGAAAGACACTTGGGTTTTTCCACATTTTGGCTACCATGAATAATGCTGCAGTGAACATAGGGGTACATGTGTCTTTACAAGTAAATGTTTTCAAATTTGAGGGGTAGATACCCAGAAGAGGGATTTCTGGGTCATATGGTTATTCTGTTCTTAATTTTGTTGAGGAATCTCCATATTATTTTCCTTAATGACTATATCAGCTTACATTTTACTAGCAATGTACGAGAGTTTCTTTTTCTCCACATCCTCTCCAGCACTTGTCATTTCTGGTCTTACTCATAATAGCCATTCTAACAGGTGTGAAGTGGTATCTCATTTTGTATTTGACGTGCATTTCCCTTATAGCTAGTGAATTTGGAATTACATTTGCATATATCTATTGGTCATTTATATGGCTTCTTGGGAGAAATGTCTGTTCACTTTGTCCGCCCAGTTTTTAATTGGATTGTTTGTTTTTTTGTTGAGTTCTACGAATTCTTTACATATTTTGGATATTAGCCCCTTATCGAAGATATTTTTTGCAGATATCTTCTCCCATTTGGTTGGTTGTCTTTTTATTTCGTTGATGATTTCTCTTGCTGTGCAGAAGATTTTTAGTTTGATGCAGTCTTACTTATTTTTGCTTTTACTTTCACTTTTGCCAAGTTCACAAAAACCTCTCTGAGATCAAAGTCCATAAGTTTAGTACCTATGTTTTATCCTATGTATTTTATTTTTTCAGATCTTATATTTAAGTCTTTAATCCATTTCAAGTTAATTTTTATGTATGTTGTTTGATAGAAATCTAGTTTAATTCTTTTGCATGTGGTTTCCCAGTTTTTCCACCATTTATTGAAGAGGCTTTCCTTTCTTCATATATATGTTTGGCACCTTTGTCAAAAATTAGTTGCCCATGTATCTGTGGGTATATTTCTGGGCTCTCAGTTCTGTTCCATTGATTTGTGTGTCTGTTTTTCTGCCAGTACCATACTGTTTTAATTTTTGTGGCTTTGTAGTATAATTTGAAGTCAGAAAGTGTGATATTTCTGGCTTTGTCCTTTTTTCTCTGGATTGCTTTGGCTGTTTGGTGTCTTTAGTAATTCCATACAAATTTGATCATTTTTTATTCTATGTCTTCAAAAAATACCATTGGGATTTTGATGGGGATTGCATTAAATCTGTATATTACTTTACGTAATATGGCCATTTTAACTATGTTGATTCTTCTCATCCATGAACACGGAATAGCTTTCCATTTCTTTGTGTCTTCAGTTTCTTTCAAGGTCTTGTAGTTTTCAGTATATAGTTCCTTCATTTCTTTTTCTGATATTTTATTCTTAGTGTATAGGAACACAGTGGATTTTTTACATTGATTTTGTATCCTGCAACTTTACTATATGTCTTTATTGTTTCTAATAGTCATTTGGTGCAGTCTTTAAGAATCATGTTATCTGTAGAAAGTGACAGTTTTACTTCTTTGTTTCCAATTTGGATGTCTTTTATTTTTTTCTCTTGCCTGATTGTTCTGGCTAGGACTTCTGTACTATGTTGAGTAACAGTGGTGAAATTGGGCATCCTTGTCTTGTTCTTCACCTTAGAGGAAAAGCTTTCAGGTTATCACTGTTGAGTATGATATTAGCTGAGGGTTTGTCATACATGGCCTTTATTCTGTTGAGGTACTTTCCTTCTCTACCCATTTTGAGTGTTTTAATCATAAATGGATGTTGTATCTTGTCAAACACTTTTTCTGCATCTATTGATATGAGCATTTGACTTTTATCTTTTATTTTGTTAATGTGGTGTATCACATTGATTGATTTGTGGATGTTGAACCATCCTTGCATCCCTGGAGTGAACCCGACTTATTTGTGATGTATTATCTTTTTAACGTACTGTTGTATTCAAGTTGCTAGTATTGTTTATTGTTTTTGCATCTGTGTTCATTAGAGATATTGGCATATAATTTTATTTTTGTATTGTCCTTGCCAGGTCTTGGTATCAGGGTAATAATGCTGGGCTCATAAAACAAGTCCAGAAGAGTTTGAGAAGGATAGGTATTAAATCTTCTTAGAATAGCTGGTAGAATTCACTAGTGAAGCCATCTGATCCTGGACTTTTGTTTTCGGGGAGGTTTTTGATGACTTTTAATTTTCTTACAGTCAATTCATCTAGTTAGGGTTTCCAGTTTTCATGGTTCAATCTAGAAAGGTTATGTATTTCTAAGAATTTGTTCATTACTCCTACGTTATCAAATTTGGTGTTGTATAGCCTTTCATGGTATTTTATTTTTCATATTCTTGTATAATCCTTAATTTCTGTAGATTCTATTGAAACTTCTCTTTCATTTCTGATTTTATTTATTTGAGCCTTTTCTCTTTTTTCATTAGTGAGGCTAGCTAGAGTTTTGTGGATTTTATTCATATTTTAAATGAACCAGCTCTTTGTTTCATTAATTTTTTTCAGTTGTCTTTTGTTCTCTATTTCATTTAATTTTGCTCTAATTTTGATTATTTCCTTTCTCCTGCTGACTTTGGGCTTCATTTGTCCTTCTTTTTCAAATTCTTTAAGTTGAAATGGTAGGTGGTTTATTTGAGATTTTTCTTGTTTCTTGAGGTAGTTATATAGTTCCATGAACTTCCCTGTTAGCATGGCTTTTGCTAAATCTTGCAGATTTTAGCATGTCATATTGTCATTCTCATTTATCTCTATGTATCTTTTGATCTCTTCTTTTATTTCTTCTTTGATTCAGTAGTTCTTCAGTATAGCATGTTGTTTAATCTCCATATATGTAGTTTTCCAGCTTGCTTTTTGCAGTTAATTTCCAGTTTCATACCATTGTAGTCAGAATATGCTTGATGTGATTCCAATCTTAAATTTATTGAGACTAGTTTTTTGCCCTAACGTATGGTTTATCCTTGAGAATGTTTCATGTGCACTAGAGAAGAATGTATATTCTGTAGTTTGAGGATGGAAAGCTCTGTAAATACCGATTATGTCCATTTGGTCTGAAGTGTCACTTAAGGCTAGTATATATATATTTTTTAAGGCTACTATTTTTTTTATTGATTTTCTGAATGGATGATCCATTGCCACCAATGGGGTAGTTAGATCTCCTACTATAATTGTATTTTTGTGATTTTCTCCCTTTAGATCTATTAATAATCGCTTTATATATTTTGATGCTCCCTGTTTGGGTACATAGATATTGATGTGTTAGTCTTCTTGATGTTTTGTTTCTTTTATCATTATAAAATGTCCATCTTTGTTTCTTGTTACCTTTTTTATCTTAAAATCTATTTTGTCAGATATAAGTACAGCTACACTGCTTTTTCTGGTTGCCATTTGATTGGAATACAGTCTTTCACCCCTTCTCTTTGGGTGTTTGTCTTTGTAGTTGATATGGGTCTTCTGAAGGCAACATAATTGTGTCTTGTTTTTTAATCCATCCTGCTACTCTATGTCTTTTATTTTATTAATTTATTTTTTTAACGCCTATGGCATCTGATATTCCTAGGTATTCTCCTATCCAAGTACTAACCAGGCCCGACCCTGCTTAGCTTCCAAGGTCAGACGAGATCGAAATCGTTCAGGGTGGCATGGCTGTAGTACTCTATGTCTTTTAATTGGTGAATTCAGTCCATTACATTTCGGGTGATTATTGATTTATGGGGACTTCCTATAACTATATTATCTTTTGTTTTCTGGTTGCTCTGTGTCTTCATTTTTTCTTTTTCCCATGTGTTTTTGTCTGCTATTTTAGTTTGGTGGTATTCTATGATTTTTTCCCTCCATTTCTTTTTCGTTACATGTCACAGTTATAGATTTTTGTTTCATGGTTACCATTGGGTTTATGCAAAAAAAAATTTTTCTTTGCAGAAAAGTTTTATACATTCAATAGTCCTTTTCTTCTGATTGTATCTTATGTTCCTTCACTTTTACAAGTTCAGTCCTTTTCTCTCTCCCCTCTTATGTTTTTGTTGTCACAAATTATCCCTGTTTATCTTGTGTTCATTTCCAAATTGTGGAAGCTATAGTCTTTTTTTTTTTCCTTAAAGCTTTTACTCCCTTAACCTTATGTTATAGGAAAGTGTTTAATACCCTACTTTGAATAAGAGTTGCAGTTTCTGCTCCTCTTTATCTGTCGGCATCTTACAGTTTTGTATTCTTTTGTCTTTGTTTCAGATTGAAGAGCTCATTTAAACATTTCTTGTAATAGAGGTCTTGTACTAAATTCCCACAGCTTTTGTTTGTCTGGAAAAGCCTTTATTCTTCATATCTAGAGGATGATTTTCCTGGATATATTATTCTTGGCTGATAATTCCTCCTATCAATATTTTGAATATTTGGTTCCACACTCTCATAGCTTGTAGAGTTTCTGCTGAAAAAATTTGATGATAATCTAATGAGTTTTATTTATATGTTACAATCTTCTTTTCCCTTGCTTCCTTGAGAATTCTTTGTCATTAACTTTCAACAGCTTTAATATAATGTGCCTTGGAGAAGGTCTTTTCTACATTGAAATAATTAAGTATTTTGTTTGTTTCTTGGTTTCAAAGGTCCAGCTCTTTACATAGGTTTGTCAAGTTCTCATCTGTTATTCAAACAGGTTCTCTGTTTCCTTCTTTCTCTCTCTTCTTTGGGTATATTTATTATATTAGTATTGTTCTTTCTAATGGAGTCAGATAGTTCTCATAGAACTCTTTCATTTTTTTTTTAAACTCTCAATTATTTTCTTTCACCTGAGTAATTTCTACATTTCTATCTTCATAGATCACTAATTCTTTCCTCCATCTGGTCTATTCTATTTGCTAAGCTCTCATATTCTTCATCTTGTTTATTGAGTTACTCAGCTCCAGAATTTCTGTTTGGTCTTTTTTATAGATTCAACCTCTGTGGTACAGTACTCCTTTTGTTTGTTGATTTTATTCTTGAGCTCACTGAACTGCCATTCTGAGTTTTCTTGTATCTCATTGAGTTTTTTTATAACTATTAAATTATGAATATTAAATTCTCTGTCATTTAAATCACAGTATTCCATGTCTTTGAGTTTATTTTCCGGAGATTTTTCATTTTCTTTCTGAATTACCTTGTTACCTTGGTTGTTCATAGTGCTTGATGGATTATTTCTCTATTTGGGCATTTGAGGAACTGAAATCTTTTTAAAGTACTTGTTGCTTTTAATCATTTAGCAAGTTGATAAGTAGAGGGCTTTCTTTTGTTTTCCAGTAGATGGTGGTATAGAGCAAGTTTTTGTTTTCTCTTACCTGCACTGCTGGGAGTTCCAGTATCTCTGTGGGGTGATGTCTCCCTTCTTGTGGAAAATGCCCTATATTCTCTGAGAAGGTGGGTTTCCCCTTTATGACTGAGTCACCTCGGTCTTCAGGGCACCACTCCCATAGTGGTGTGCAGTGGGTGATAGGGCTCTGGGCCTTGAGTTCTCAATGCTGCTTTCCTGTAACCAGAAGCCACTGGCCTATTGTTATCTGAGGTATCCCATCTGCCTCTACCAGGTTCAGCCATGATTGGTGGGGGAGGAGTGGGGAATGGGGGACAGCGGGGAAGCAGATTTGTGCACCTTTGGCTTTGTTTTTCCTACTGGGTTTAGCCATAGAGAGTACAGGCCACTTCAGCTGGAATGTTGCTTCTGCCCTTTCATGACATGCCTCCATTGCTGCCAGTCTGCTAGGAGCCATTGGGCTATGGGAGGGTGGCAGGGGGGTGTAGATTTGTGCATCTGTGCCTTTTTTTTTTCCTAGTCATGGCAGCTGTTCCACAGCAGGCACCAGCCTCTATATTGTTTCTCTGCTCCATTCCTGGGCTCAGCTTCAATGTGTACCAGCCATGCAGGCCAGAATGCTGCCTCTGTCCCTCTGTCTACTGTATATGGGGTTGCAACATGACCCTCCACTACTACTGTGTTCCCTCTGGCTGCAGCGAGTGCTTGACTGCATCTGTGGTTCTCATCTTTGTCCTTTTGCCTGTCCTGCCTCCCCTGCTCTCCCAATATGCCCACCTTCAGATATCTCAATGTGTAAATCTTTCTGACATGGTTGAACAGGAAATCCTTTGTTGAATTATAGTTGTCAACTTGTAACTTCAGGAAGACAGACCAAGAGGTTTTTCTCAGTTTGCCATGATGCTGATGTCACTCCTGGTTTGCATTTAAAATAGTCATTTCATGATTTATCATGGATAAGTCATCAGTACAATATATCCATTTAAAAAAATGGCTTCATAATATTTCTCTGGACTACCCATAGGATTAGTTTATTAACTGTTTCTCTACTAATTAGCATTTATGTTTTCCATTATTTTGTTATTATAGTACTAAAGTAGCCTTAGAAGTAAATGTTTATGTCATTATATCTGTAGGCTAAATTTCAAATTAGGATGCTGAATCAAAGGGCATGCACATTTTAAATTTTAATAGGTATTTCTGTGTTACTTTTTTAAAGGTTGTGTCAATTTATTCTTTCATTAACAGCATGTGAATAAATGCCCATTTCCCTGAGTGGATGTTTTTTAGCTTTTTAACCTTTTTTGAAACCTGCAATATACAAAAATAGAAAATATGTGTGTTCTCGTAGCCCTGTCATCCCTGTATTGGAGTAGATTCCAAAGTTGATATTATTTCATCCATAGGAAATACTTTAAATCTTTAATACGAGCAAGGAAACAGTATTGTGTTGTGTGGGGCCGCCTACACAGAATGTTAAAATTCTTCCTTTTTTCCCACTTATTAGCAGTGTGACCTTGGGCAGTGTTGCCTAACGCTTCTGTGCCCTCTGTTTCTTTAGCACTAAAACAGTATAATAATGGTACTGAACTCATAGGTTGTTGTGAAGAATTGATAGTCAGTGTGAATTTCTTACTGTAGTATGTAGCACATAGTATGTACATAGCAAATGTTAGTAGCTACTTGTTCTTAAAGGCCATTTAATGATAGAGAATGATATAGGAAATGGTTAACTGTCTTCCTCATTATCATATTCTTAGTACTAATTGTAAAAGTTCCTAAAAGATAGTAGTCTTAATAAACATTTGTTGAGTTGCAAAATGGTGTGGGAAATTTTACGTATTCTTTTTCATTCTCATAATTATCTCAATATTCCGTAGTCTTTACATTGAAAAATTTGTAGAATAAATTTATTCGACAGTTGTGTCTAATCTTTTTTTTCTCGAACAATTCATCTTACTCATTAGCTTAACAGATATTTATTGTACACTTACTACTAGGTGCCAGATGCTATTTTAGGTATGAGGATGCATAAGGAAACAAAATGGGCAAAGCCTTTGGCCTCATGGAGTTTACAATCCTCATTAAATTTGAACTTCAACTGATTTTTTTTCTTCTCATTCTATACTTCTCATTCTATACTATACTTCTGTACTATACTATTTCTTTTTTTAAAAAAAAATGTCAAGTGGCAAGTTACAAGGAAAGAAAAACTGAGGGTTTTCTTGTTTTTTAAGTAAACTTTCATGGTCTATCTTGGAATGGATCGGACAGTTATCAGTCCTCTTCACCTTTAGTACTGTACACTTTTGAGGTAATGTATAGAATGGTGGCTTTGTCTCACCAAGGTAAGATAACTTTCAAACTATAATACATTAAGACAGAAAACAATTTTGGATATATTAGGACACTTTTCAACAAAAGGCCTTTTTAAATACCTGTAAGAGACAGTTACATAAATTATGATGTTGGACATTGGTTTTACCACAAATTGATCTTCTGCAGAAAATATAATGTTGCATATTAAACAATAAGGGTATCTTTTAGGCATTGCTTTCTGGAAGTTTATGAACCCTAAATAAAAAAAAATAATAATATCCAAAGTTTTTACTCTATTTTAAAAGGTAAAAATATGAATATTGATGTTGTCGTACTCACCCTAGCTATTTTTTTTCCACTTCTCTACATGTGTAAGAATAAGTGAAACATTAAGTAAACATTTCCATCAATTCTGTGGAATAAATTCCTAGAAAAGGAATTAGACTAAAAGATATATACACCTAAAATTCTGAGAGGTGCTATTTAGATTGCCTTCCAGAAAGGCTATTACAATTCTTAGTGTTCAAAGTGCCTATTTGCCCATGGTTCATTTACCATTTTTAATCTTAGGATGAAAAAAAAAGTATTTTATTGTTAATTTATTTTACCTATCTTTTATTATTAAGTTGAGCATCTTTGTTGTTGTTGTTGTTAAACTGCCTTTTGTCCATATTTTCCTTCTGCAGTTTCACGTTTTATTTTTAAATATTGAATTTACATGACATTTACATTTACCTGGAAAATGGGGTACATCTCTATTTTGTTGCCTCGAAAGTGATGATGGATGCCCCCAGTAAAAGATGAGACACTTAATTTGGAAGTGATATTTAGTGTAGAATAATAATTTTTCTTTAGCTATATAGAAAAATTTTCATTAATAATTATGAATAGATTTAGAGATAGTAAGTAAGCATTGTGTGCTTACATAACCTTTTGTACTAAAATTATAGTTTTCTCCCACATTGAATTGCAAATTTTTGCCTTTAGATATTTTATATATATGTAAAGATTTGGTGTCATTAATGTTAACAACCCCAAAAAAGTTGTATAAACACATATTTAAGGCTGAAGAATTTCTTCATTGATAAAACAAAGCTCTTGCTCTTTTAGGAAAGAAACATGACTAGGTGACATGGCATAAATCATCTAGTTTGAAGCTTTTTTCCAGACTTAGAATATTACTAACAGTGCTCACATAACCCTAGCAAATACATGAATGTTGATGAGGTGGTTATAGTTCCCCTTTCTTAAACTAGTTGCCAGAAATTATTTGGCATATACATAAATAAGCATTTATTTTATGAAATAAATTGAGAGAAAAAAATGTAAGCATACTAACATTAATGCTAGTGGCATTCAATTATTTTGTTATTACATGAAATTTTCAGCTTGCAACTTAAAAGCTGTCATGTTTGTATTTTGAATATTGTATTTCTATAACTTTTATTTCTAACTGCATAGAATACTGATAAAATTTATACTGAAATCTTAAACCTTTGTCAGCTTTAGCAGATATTTTCATATTAGCACAATATGTCTAAGGAATTTGCTCTCTGAAAGCAAAAGTACTTAAGAAATAGGTAAATATATACAAAGGATAAATATGTAACATAAGTTTTTGAAAACATGTAGACGGAGTTTGTTACTCTTTCAGTCTTGGCAGAATATGCAAATTTCCTGTTACTGTTAGGCTCTCCTGCTAGATTAAGAGCATTATTTGCTTGAACTACCTATATTTTAGTTCCTCATTTGCTAAATGAGAATATTACTTGCTTTGTGGTTTTGTTTTGGGAAGGAAATGAAACAGCAGTTTATAAAAGCCTTCTGCAAAGCCTGGATATAGTAGACAATTATAGGTGTCATTGATGCTATTCAGATAAGCTACACTGATGAGACTCAACTTCTTCTCACCGCTGACCCCTCAGTTACTGGGGAGAAACCTTTCCTCTCATTATTGCTCTGAAGAACTGCTCATGAATTTAGTGATGCACAATTTTAGCATTAAATGTGATGGTTTACAAATACCTTATTACAGTGATTTCTACTTTTGAAGGACCAAAGAGTCTCTGTTTATTTTTCCTTCCATTCTGTTGACATTTATTGAGTACAAATGGTATGTAGAAGAAATAATATTGGGCCTGTTGTCAAGAGAACTGTCTGCAAATGTAGTCATTACAATAACATTTTTGCTTTTTTTTTGCATTAAGGATACTTAGAATATCTATGCAAACTTTGTCCTTCTCTGTTTTAGAAGGTGGCGGACCCAGGAAAAGAAAATTATCTTCTTCTTCAGAGCCATATGAGGAAGATGAATTTAATGATGATCAGTCCATAAAAAAGAAAAGACTAGATCATGTAAGTTACATTTGAATCGCAGTAAAAAATTAGCTGCTTAAGCACAGAATTTGTTGAGTGCGTGGATATCAGACCTGAAAATCTACCTAACTGAATTTTCTTTCTTTTGTCTCACAAGTCAAAAACTCTGTGTTTGTGTTTCATTTGTGACTGTTTTTGCTTTTTTAAAGAAATGTATGTGGTATTAATTGCTTTTTTTCTGAGTTATAAAATTAACTTTAAAAAATATTTTAGTGGTATATAAATACATTTTTAAATATACTTTAAAATTAAAAATTTTAATGAAAGTTACATACTTACATATGGTTATTCAGTATTTATGAAAAACCACACTTACATATGGTTATTCAGTATTTATGAAAAACACCTGTTACCACCACCAGCACCATTTCCTCCTCTCCAATGGCAACTACTTATTACTCTTCTAGATGGCTCCTTTGATATTTAACTGGTTATCTAAAAATAATAGTGGTTATATTTTTATTGAGTTACTCTAGTTTTCTATTGATTTTTTGCTTTATGAATAGGACTACTAAGAGGCCTCCAGTAAATCCAGACATTAGTCCTCCCTGTCTCTGCATTTTGACAACACAATTTCTTCTTGGTAATCCAAATCAAAAAAATCACTGCAACTAACACAGTAACCTCTTTTTTTGCCTGTGATTTACTGCAGTGGTCCCCAAACTTTTTGGCACCAGGGACCGGTACTCTAATGAGAATCTAATGCCTGATGATCTGAGGTGGAGCTGAGGCGGTGATGCTAGGGACCCCTGGTATGAGAGTCTAGGCCCACATTTTAGTTTACAAACCTATGCGTAATGGCTATGGGAGAAATAACATCATGTAGATTGCTGATTCAGAACATTTGCCTTGCTTATACATCCTGTTGAACGACATATCAGGGTGTTACAAATTCCCATGCTAACTTTCACTAAGTGATATTACTGTCTGTAAGTCAGCTGCTTCTCATTGTTGAGGCATATGTTAAAACTAGTGGACTCCTTGGGCATGAATCCATTTATGTACTTTTCTTCCAGCAAAATTAGCTCCCTGGTCAGAAACATTGTTATATCACAGTGTACTGTGAATGTGAATCAGGGTTCCTAGGGCTGCCATAACAAAGTACCGCAAACTGGGTGGCTTAAATAGCAGAAATATATTATTTCACAATTCTGGATGCTAGAAGTCCAAGATAAAGGTGTCAGAAGGGTTGGTTCTTTCTGAGGCTTGTTGCATTCCTCTCTCCTGGATTCTGGTGGGTTGTTTTTGTTTGTTTGTTTTTAGGTTTACAATCCAATGGTTAGACATTTATATAATTTATAAAGTGATTCCCCTGCTTATTCTAGCACCCATCTGGCACTACACACAGCTGTTACAGTAATATCGACTATATTCCCTGTGCTGTACTCTTCATCCCCACAACTGTTTTGTAGCTACTAATTTGTACTTCTTAGTCCCTTTATTCTGGTGGTTTGCTGACAACTTTAGCGTTTCTTGGTTTATAGACCTTTATCTCATCTTTGCATTGTGTGCTCCCTATGTGCATATCTTTCTCCAAACTTCCCCTTTCAAGGATACCAGTCATTAGATAAGGAGCTCATCCTAATGAACTTATTTTTACTTGATTACCTTGTAAAGATCCTATCTCCAAATAGATCACATCCTGAGGTACTGGGGACATGAATTTTGGAGGGACAATTCAGCTCATTCGGTATAGGAAGAAGGAGGTGGATAGGGAAGGTAACTTCATACTTAGAGCAAGTTTCTGTTGTAGTATCTTCCATGAAGAAAGGGATCCAAAGTAATCAACTTCCTACTGGACAGTTGGCTGAATCTCTCAAGGAATGGTGCTGTTATGGGTACTCATTATAGGCCTCTGCTCTTGGCACGTTGAGAACTCAGTAGTAGCAATAGCCATATAAATCATGGTATGGAAAAGTCTTGTTGATCTCTATGTACAGCCTCAATCCCTGTTGCAAAGGTCATTTGTATATAGACCTATTGAGCAAGCATCCAAGTGGCTATGATCTTAGTGGTGTTCACAGAATAGATCTTCTTGTCTACCTAGTTATTAAAAAACTCTACAATAAATGCCCTTTGCTGAACATTCACATGGAACACTGTTATCCTTATATTCTGTTCTCAGAAAAACTGAGAAGTTTAACAATGCACCTCTTCCCTAGACTTCTGGTCAGTGATCTATCACTTGTGTTCTCCTTAGCTACTATCCATAATATAACATTGATCTATACCTCTGGCTCTCTCTTTCTATACAAAATAGACAGCAAGATGTACAACAAGTTGTGCACAGGGTTACTCTCTTAAATGGTATTATATTATAGCAGCCGTTCACTTTCAGCTTCTCACAATTATGTGAACAGTGTTCAAAATTTTCCCCTCACTTTATCTAATCATGAAGAATTCCCCAAAGTGCCTTAGATACTGGTTGAAGGAGATGCAGCAGTAAAGCAGAAGTACCATGGGAGTCTGAGAATTATTTGTACCATAATGCCTTAGATACTAGTTGAAGGAGACGCAGCAGTAAAGCAGAAGTAAGTACCATGGGAGTCTGAGAATTATTTGTACCATACTATTTGTGCTGCAACTTACTTGTACCTTCTGAACCTGCTCAAGTCCAGTCTCAAATACACCATTTCCACTTGCTGCTGCTCGTGCTCAGTTTTAGGCTTGGTGGATCAGATACTCAGATCACATAACAGCTCAAGTCTCATGGTCACTTGATGTTCCATGGTCAACCATCCTGCTCCTATCAGGACCCCTTATCAAACCAACAATTGTTTCATAAAAAGAGATCAGCCCGTTCAGTTTTAAAAATGTGAATTGTTTCAATGTAGTAAATATGTAAGAACAGTTTGAGTATAATCTGAGTTTTGCATTGTCTATGTGTAGTTTTGTCTATGACAAATACTAGATGAACACAGAAAACTGTACCTAGCTGAATTATACCACATAAGATACATAAAACACACACACCTCAGAACATCTACTGGCTGCCTCATTTCACCATGTTTGTTATTCCACAGAGTTGTTTTACTGTTCTTTCATGTTTGTGAACTTTGCTGTTTTAGAAAGGTGCTCACTCACTCAACATCCTAAACATGTCTAAGCATTCTGGTGCATGCAAAAGGAAAGTTTTAAGTATTGAGGAGAAGCTTGAAACAAACGTTTGGAAGAAATGAAAATGTGATTTTGAGTATATTTTGAGCAATAGGCATAAAGGAATCTACATTGTCACAAAAATAAAAGTACGTGGCTGGACCACCTTCAAATGCTGTCAAGTCAATAAGAACAAGTATAAAGAAATAGAAGAAAAGGGAAAGTTGTTGAGCATTTGGATTAAAGACCAAAGAGTGAAAATATCAAGAACAACCTTTTACGCATGGATCTTTATATACAAAGGGAATGTATATAAATGGAAATCACTGTATCCTGCAGAAGTAGCTCCTTTTAGTGACAGTAGTGGTTGCTTTAGTGGTTTTGACAAACTTATAAGCCATCAACTGTTACACAAAGCCATGCACACAGTTGGGAAAACTGCAAAATAATTTTCCAGTGGTGATACAAAAGTAAACTGAAGGAAGGCAGCTACACATTGAATTAAATTCTCAATTTTGATGAAACAGGTATCTGTTATGAATGCGTACCTCAAAGGACCCACATCCGAAAGAGAAAACATACTTTAGGATTTAAGGCATTACTGTAATGTTCAGTATCAGTGCCTTGTAGAGACTTGAAACTACAATCAGTAGTAGTTTATCACTTACCAAACTGAGCCTTTTAAAAGAAATAGTTAAAGTCAGCTTTAGAGTTCACAACAGTATAGCAAATATGAATTGACTGTCCAAATCTGCATTGATATTTTTACTTAATTTTTTTTCTGTTACAGAGGATTATTACAAAAACAAAACTCAAATGAAAAAACTTAGCTTTTAAAATTCTTATAAGGTATTAAGCTTATCTCTATAAAAGCTGAACTTACCCCAAATGTTTTTTCTTTTTTTTTCCTTTTTGCCTCCAAAAACCACCTCTCTGAAAGAGCCCCTTGATAAAAGTGATAACATTTATGGCTTACTATTTAAAGTGAACATTTAAGTTGCTAATTGCTAGTATTCAAGGTGAGCATGTGGATATGGTTATGGAATGTTGGAAGATATTTAACATCAGAATGGCCATGCTACTATTGTAGAAGCCTGTAGTGATACAACAAGTGTTAGGTTATGTGTGGTGGAAAATTCTCCTTGATTTGTGATTTGATCCTTCAGAGAATTTTTTTTTATTCTTTATTTTTAAATTAGAGTTGGCATTCAGCGTTATTTTATATTAGTTTCAGGTACTTCAGAGAAATGTTTAAAATTCAAAACAAGCTGTGTTGATTTAAGAAAACAGGTTGGATTTGAGGAGTTAGAAAATGAAGATGTTGAAGAGTTTCTAGAGTCCTATCCTTATTTAGCCAGAGAAGACTTGAAACAGGTTGCTGCTGATGGCCATATAGGTGCAAGAGGTGATGAAGACGACAATGAAAACTAAAAACCTCCACAGTGACAGCGTAACACAGCAAATTATCAGGTGTTTTAAATGTTATTGAAAACATGTACTGGTTTGAAAATAATGGTTTACTACTGAATGTAGTAGGAGAGTCTTGCATGGCATCCATTTGAATTGGGAACCATACAGGCAATTTTAATATGAAAAGAGGGGGCTAACAAAGCAACAGAAATTTATTTGTTTTATGTATTTGTTTATTTTTTAATTTATCATTTATAGTTTCACCCAGTATGGCGAAGATAACAAAAGTACAACGAGCAATAGATGCCCTTCCATAGCTGGTATTACAGCTTTCTGTTCATTTTCAGATAACTCTCCTTCTGCCACTTCCTAGTAACTCACAAGCTGCAACCCTTCCAATGCAAACATCCCCAAGCAAACTTCAGTTCATATTTATTGTGTCATATTTATTGTAGTATTAATGTATGTCTTACCATTTAATATGTGTAAAATTGTGCTGCCCTTTTTTAAAAGGTCTCTTTCTCTTTTTCCAATGTGTAATTGATGAAATTTTTTAATATTGTACCTCTGACTGGATTGTTTTCAACACTGTAGTTTTTATTTTCATGACTGCACAGCACAGTAATTTTGGAAATGCATATGTCAAGTCATAGCAGAACAGACTGTAGTTGTCAGCAGAAGCAGACTTGACCTTGCTTCAGCAGAAGCAGACTTGACCTTGGGTCTGTGCTGTGATTTTCCTATTGGGGCTTGCCAGAGACTTGATACAGCTTCCTTATTAGCCATAGATTCTTTGAGAATCATTGCATCTGTTTGCTTGTCATGAAGCCCAAGCAACAGAGCACCTTATACTACTCTCTGAACCTACTACAGAGCCTTGTCAACTGGGGCCCCATTCATAACTGTCAGTCTTAAGGGCTACTTCGTAAACAGTAGAGCAGCGCACACCCTAATGAAGTATACCTTACCTCCAACATCCAAATAGGGCAACCAAGTGTTGTACCTCTTTTAGAGTCAGGCAATGTGCAACCATTTGTCTTTTTTCTCTCCTAAAAATTTAATTTGCAACACGATCCCTGTTGAACCTCCCAAAAAGCTTGCAAGTGGTGGGCCTCAGAATATGAAGGTGGTTATTTCCCACTCTGACATGTATGTATGTATCTTACTAAGGCCATCTAAAACAGCCACTTCTTCCTGCTTATTAAGTCCAGTCAATGTGATGTCTTCAGTGTAGAAGAACAAAGTGATATTCTGTGGACTGTGCAAAACTATCAAAGCCTTGAGTACTATATTATGAAGGAGAGCAGAAGAGTTACCGTAGCCCTAAAGACAGTGAAGGTGTATCTATCACTGACCTGCCCAGATGAAAGCAAATTGCTTCTGTTTGTCCTTTCGGATTGGGATTGGAAAGAAAAATCATCTGCCAGATTTGATAACTGTGTAGTTATATTGATCTAGTCCAATAAAGATAACCACATCTGGTACAGCAGCTATAGTTGGGGTCATCCCTGTTTGTTTATGTTAACCTAAAATAACTTTCCAAGACTCATTCAGCTTTTGTCTAGGCCAAGGAAGCACATTACATTGGGATGGAATGGCGGTGTAAATTTCTGCAGTTCCTTCAGGAATGCTGCTGCTGCTTGAGAGGGGCAATTCTAGGGATGTAGATTTGGTGTTTCCTACAATAACGGCCCCTACTCCATGAGTCAAGGAACTAATAGGAGATTTCTGCCAGTGCCAAATGTGTATGTTCCAGCCCTGCATTCTGAAACCAAAAAAATAACTACAGGACTGACTCATAACCCCTAGACCCACAGAGACAGATTTGGCCCCATTTCCAAATCACCTGGTGTTTATAAATCTCTAGTGTAACTGTTGGACCACATAAGTATTTTCAGTCTTGGATTAACAGAGCTCATAGAAGTGTGGGATCCAAGAGCAAATAGCAAGTGATAAGAACACGACTGAATGTTTAATTTGTGCTATCAAATATTTGATTCCTAAAAGATTTTCTGTTTGGTAAATATTTTAACTTTTTTTTATTGAGGTAAAATTCACATAGCATAAAATTAACCATTTTAGAATTAGCAATTCAGCATCATTTAGTGTGTTCACAATGTTGTGCAACTACCATTCTTGTGTAGTTCTAAAATGTTTTTATTACCCCATAATATTATGCTATACCTTTAAGCAATTTCTCCTCATTCACTTCTCCCCCCAACTCCTGGCAACAACCACCAGTCTGCTGTCTGTCTCTGAATTTTATCTATTAGATATCTAAGTTTCTGTTCCTATCTTAGCTGGTTATTATCTACCTATCACCTCTAAAAGACTTGTTCTTAAGTTACAGCGTCTTCAGCTGTAAAGCGTGGATGGCAGTCTGAATTCTTGAGAGCTTTGAAGTGATTTCTCCAAATCTTAGTGTTTTATTATCTTCTGCTCAAAATCCTGCTTGCGAATGAATAAGGACCTCAGTTTAGCCCTCCAGGACTTATGCAATATTACCTCTTATTTCCTTTTCAGCCTGATAGCCTGTCCATGGTCTCTGTGCTTCAGCCCAAATGGGCCATTACTATTACAAAAACACATTGCAGTTTTCTTCTTTCTACTCCAGACTTCCATAGCATCTTATTTGTCTTTGTCTTATGGGAACCTCATCCTATTCCTATGTGCAAGAGAAGTATCACTCACAATTTAGTTATTTTTATCTTAGGTAGTGAAAGAAAAAAATAGTACTTAGATGTTGGATAAGAAAGGAGGTAGAAGAGAAAGTATGAACTGTATTTTCTTCTATCTTCTTTGTATATCATGTGGTGTAGATCTAAGCAAAGTAGATTGCTTTTTGATTGACTAAAATATAGCATTTTTCTTAGGCGCGAACCCAGAGAATATTTTTTTTGCTTAAATATGGAATATTTACCAGTTTCTTCAAGTGATGACAGAAAAAAAGGAAAGAGATTGTATGTATGAGCAGCTACAATTATTCTTAGATTAATGTTTAATTTATATATTTAGTTTCACATAAGTTTCTTTTATCATTGTGTCATTTTTATGTTGTGGCTGAGCAATTAATATTTAAGCTGTTCTATGAATCAAGACTGAAGTAAAATAAACTTTTTTCTCTCAGTATTTGAAATACATAGGGGAGCATGAAACAGCACAGATGAGATATTTGAATTTTTTTTATTAGCTTGGAGATATTTCAGTTTACCTGAAATATACTTGAATTATTTTGACTTAATTTGAGAAACATCCTAGTTTTTTAAGCAAATTTATCTCATTTTGAGCACTGTATAAATGAAGTGTGAGTTGAGTTATTGGATATGCAATCAAGGTCTTTCAGTGGTCTCAAACCAGAAGTATTTTTTATCCTTAATGGCATAAATTTGTCAGTTGTTACATGAACAAAAAAACTTAGTGTGATAACTTCCGAATCAAGTCAAAATACAAAATGTAATTTGTCTTGAGACTGTGGTTATTGATGATGTCTTAAATTGGTTCTTTTTTTTCCCCTCCACATCAGGGAGAGGAATCAAATGAGTCTGCCGAATCTAGCAATAATTGGGAAAAGCAGGAAAGTATTGTATTGAAATTACAAAAGGAATTTCCCAATTTTGATAAACAGGTGAGTAGTGTTCAGAAATTTAATAAGTGGGTACTAAATGTTCGTATTACAAAATAGCATTAGAGATTAACCATGTAAAAGTTTTGTATGCATTTTGCATTTTTCTAATTAAATATTTTTTTATTATTAAAATGTTCATACAACGTTATAGCAATAATTATAACAAACATAACTATATTAATGTGAACTCATGTATAAAATGTAAATCATTTAGAAAGCTATAACCTCAGGTCAGTTGTTTGAGCTTTTTTTCATATTCTTTTTCTTTAAATTTCTCATAAAGAATTTTAAAGTATAATACTGAATTTTGGTGTGTTAATATTCTATAAGCTTTGCTCTGTTTGCCAGATAGTGAGGATACTTTCAGAGTCGGTAAAGACCCAAGCCAAGTGTGCCAGTGCCACAGGGACCACTGTTTCATCATATATATAATTGTATAGAGAAACACATTATTTAACATTTGGAATACATTTACATTTACATTTGAATTATTCAGGTATATGTACAGATCATATATCTGCTTACTTCTGGTGAGCTGAATACAAAATCTTGCCGCTTTACTGGTTCTTTACACCTGTTGAAACTATATGTTTTGAAGTTGGCAGTTTGTAAAAAACCTAGCTTCATGTTGAAATTTAATTGAGCAAACATTTTTTGATCTTCTAGTATTCAGAGCACTTCATAGGGAAAGTTGAAATGCAAAAAAAGTCAAGCATCCTTTCCTTTGAAGACTGTTATATGTTTGTGGAGGTGAAATTACATAAACAGAAAACATTTATAAAGTAGCATAAAAACAAGTATAAAATAATTAGATACATTCTATTAAGTAAGTGCTTTACTTATTTTTAAAAGCATGAAAGTTTTCTTTGAGTTCTAATTTTTAATTTTAACAGAGATCAATAACTAATTTCTAGGAACTAAGGGATGTACTCAAGGAACATGAATGGATGTACTCAGAAGCTTTAGAATCTTTAAAGGTATTTGCAGAAGACCAAGGTAATTATCTAATCTGTGCTATTATTATAGAAAATGCACACTTCGCATTATATTTTTTATTTTAGTATATAAGAAAATGTAAAACTTTTCTAATAATCAGGGAAAGGGATTGCAAAAGATGTTGGAAATAACCATGTAAAATTTTTTTAAATGATCAGTTCTCAAATGTTTTGGCCTATTCTTTATAGCAGTGTAAAATGAAACAAATATCTTTTTCTATTTGGATAACTTTTTTTGATAGAGCTACTTTTAAACTACCATGTTTTATTGAATACAAAAGAAATGTTTTTTATATTTTAACAGCTGCCAGGATGAATTTTAGGATTTCTGATAAATTACTGTATTTGCTGATAATCACTGTAGTAATATAGATATCCTAGCCTGCACTTGCATGAATGGCAGAAGCCCCAGTATCAGAAACTTAACAAGGTGGGAATCACTGGCATGGGAGAAAGTCCGTGATCCCATCATGGAACACTCTTAACCATAGGAACCAAATGTATATGAGAAATAGTGGGGAAGAGTTGAATCATACATGATTAGTAACATCCTTAAGCAAGAATTAAGTACACTAGCTCTTTATAATTGGCATTAGTTTTTTCTGTTTTTGTTGTTGTTGTTGTTGTTATTAAATGAATTCTTTTAAGAAAGGCTATACTACAAATGCTTTTGATGGCACAGAGATGATATTGTGTGGAGAAAAGAAAGCCACCAACATCACAAATTCTGAGTCTGAAATATGATTTAGAAGAAATAGATTACGAATGTGAAGAAATTTGAGGGATACTTTATCCAATTTATTTTGCTTATATTTTTTTATATATGCACAAGAATGAAGGTGTATGATAATCAGTGTGTTATTCTAAAAGCTCTTAGAGTAGATAAAACAAACATTCTAAATAAGTCTTGTGTTAAAGATTAATTGGTATGTATTTTCTTACTGGTACATAAAATAACTACCTTCACTCACAGGCATCTTAGAAACCTATGGATTATAATACATTAATCAATGATAAAGTAGTGATGCCTTTTAATAATATATTTAGGTAATTAAGTAATGATAAACTAGTTGGGGATGGTGAGGGGAAAATTAATTATAATATGGAAGGTTTTAATTTATGGTAAGTATTGTTTTTGCTGTATCCATCAGTGTTGACATAGGGATGGGGCTGCTAAGTAACATCTGGTACATCTCATAGATATGCAGCTGCCATTTACATTTTTAGGACTTTTGTTAGAAAATGGAGATTTATATTTAATCCACTTTGAAAAAGTTATCACCTGTTTTTGGAACTAATTATTTCAACTATTGTATCATTTCAAATTCTACTTCACTGTTTCTCTTTAGAATGTATCAAGATTTAACAATAAATTATAGTTAGATTATGTATACAAAAGGAAATCATACATTTAAATATTTTAATTATCTTATTTGAAGTCCTACATCATTATATTTAATTTATATCTTCTAATTTAGTTATTTTTGTCTTTATTTGCACACAGATATGCAATATGCTTCACAAAGTGAGTTTCCAAATGGAAAAGAAGTTTCTTCAAGGAGTCAAAATTATCCTAAAAGTGTAACTAAAACAAAATTAAAACAGAAATGTGCCATGAAACCACAAAATGGTTTTAACAAGAAACGTAAAAAAAATGTATTTAATCCTAAGAGAGTCATTGAAGACTCTGAATATGATTCAGGTTCTGATGTCGGTAGTTCGCTAGATGAGGACTATAGTAGTGGCGAGGAAGTGATGGAGGATGGCTATAAAGGTAAAATTCTTCACTTCCTTCAAGACGCTTCAGTTGCTGAACTTACTTTGATTCCTCAGTGTTCTCAGAAAAAGGCTCAGAAGATAACAGAACTCCGGCCCTTTAATAGTTGGGAAGCTCTGGTAAGGCTACATTCTTTTTTTTCCCCCTTGTGTGTGTGTTTAATTCACAGTACCGCTTATAGTCAAGGTGTCTTCAGACCAGGGAAGCATAGATGGGTGGCCTTAACCTGTGTAGAGTCAAACTTTACTTTCATTGTAAGCCAATAGTATTTCAAATAGTGTCATATGACCTAATTTTGAATGAATTAAGGGGTGATTTTCCTGAAAAAGCCCAAGCTGATTGGCTGGGCATACTGTCACTCATTCTTTTGCATAGAAACTTGGTTCATTTCACTGCAGAAGAAGAAATTAGAGCCTTACATTTAGGAAGGAGTTGTTTGCTAGCCTGTTCTGATCTGTTGCTGCTGAGACACCATGCAGAAAGCAAGGATGTGGCAGAAATTTTACTACAAGTACTTGAAGAGCAATAGCAACGTCCAGGGGAGCTCCATGATTCTAAATGCCAGCCTAAGTGTTTTATGCTTCACCACAAAAGAAGCAATTGTTTATTTTCTTTTTCCTTTAAAAGTGACAGCTCAGTCTCTAACATGTTTTTCTTGGTTAAACAACGCAGCCATTTTATGGAGTGTAGCAGGCTGCAGCATTTTTAATTGGAAAGATAGAAAAGTGTGTGGAAGCCTAGAATTCAAGCGTTAGGTGAAGGGAAAGCATAAGTACTGGTAAGTACACTCTGCATGATCATTTTCTGGAATTTGATTTCCTATAAACAACTTTTAACAAAAATACCTGTATTTTGAGCTTTATAAGTGTCAATAGCAGATCTTATTCATACGGAGAAATATAAGAACTCTGTCTTTTACATTTTGCTTTGACTTTTGTGAGAATGTTGGCTTTTGTAACATGAATTGTATATAGGCCCTATTGTGAACGCAATATAGATTATTTTTTACTGCCTTAGAGGATTAACTGACTCTTGATATTTTATAAATTTTTAGAAAGTTCTATTCCCTAACTTTAGAGAGTAAAGTTGCTTTTGTGATTAATTTTATACTTAATGACAAACCTATATGAGCATAAGTTCCTTCAATAAGTGTCTTAAAGTGGTGGTATGTGAGGGCCCTGAACAGTAATTGTAAAAGCCTTTTCTGAAAAATTAAAATATTTGAAAAATATAGAAACAAAATTACTAGTATTTCCTAGCTAAAAAAATAAAATAAAACCATCCGTTTTGCCTGAGGCCTTTCTTTTTCTTGAGAACATCTGTCAAAGCAGGCCCCTTTCAAAACTTGTTCAGCTTTGCCAGAGTGATTTATTTGTTAAAGTATTTGCTGAAGGGCTTTCTTGTTCTTTCTTTCCTTTTCTTCTTTCTTTTAATCTTAATGGTCTCCTATGTTATTGCAGAATCGAGTTGCTCAGGCTTGTTGGGATTCTTATTTATTTAATAAGGAATGCAGTTATCTGCAATAGTATGTTTAGTCACTGCAACTACTTGCCCAAATATCTTATAGTAACAGTAAATTAAACCAGAATTATATATGCCAGATGCTTTTAAAAATATTCAGCAACATAACATGTAGAAAGCATATTCTCCTACTAATTAATTGGCATCGTTTAAATTAGTCTTAACATGAATTTGCAGATTATGTGTTACTCAGTTAAACCTTGTCCCCTTTGTAAAAGTTGAACACAGAGACTCTGTTTTTTACTAGCTGTGCTCACAAGTGTAATTGTTGATTATTTATGTAACAGTTAAGACATAAACTTGCTACTTGAGTTCAGTGACTATAGGGCTTTGCTGTCCTGAAAAAAAATAGGTAAATGAAGAGGTTTTGGGAAAGAACAGTTAAAACTAGCAAGTCAGTGATAGAAGCTTTGAGTTTTAATTAGCTTAGAACTTTAAACTTCTACTTTCAATTACTTTACAATTTTGAATATGACTGATTTATAGAGCAACTTAATAACAAAATTATAAAAAGAAAAGTACATATTTTGGTAAAAAGCTTATACAATTTACTCCTTCCCTATTAATCAGAGAGGTTTGATAATGTACTTGTAAATAACTTCAAAATGAAACAAAAGAAAAAAAGCATTTACTTTTGTTTTCATAGGTACTGTATTTAGATGAGCATTAGTTGAAATTTTAATTATGTCAGTCATACGTTAATGACAGTTACAAGATGCATTATGTATTAAGAACAGCGTGCAAATGTCTAGTAACTCTTAACATTATTATTGAAGCTTATTTAGTCTTAAGAGTTTGGAATTTGGTATAAGTTTAAAATTCATTAATATTTCATTTAAAAATGCATTACTAAGCCAACAAATTGATTTCATGCATAAATTGTAATGATTTTTGTTATAACTGAAGTCTCTATAGCACATTGGTAGGTAAACGAAGTCATTAGTATTTCATTGTCTTGTTTTATAAAAATAGTTTGTGAAAATTATGTTAGCACTGCTTTTTATAACAAAATTTTAAAAGTTAAACATTATTGTTAAGGACTTTCTCATATTCTAATCCTCATGTGAGGATAAATTAGTTATTTAACAAAATGCATGCATTGTAGGGGGTTGTTTATGTTTGCAGCTTTATATCCATTTTTTTTTCTTTGAATTAAAACTAAATATTGTTTGTCAAGCTTTCTTCATAATTTTTCCATTTTACTTATTTTTCTGCTTAATAGCAGTGAAGTACATTCTTGATATAAGGAACCACATCATTAAATCATGTGGTTCTGGAAATATAGCCGACTAAAAATGTCACTAGTTTTCAAACATGTACTGTTAATGTGGTAAAATTGGGATTTTTATTGCCAAATTTCACACATTTGATGGCATCAGTTCACCAACCACTTAATGAATTGTCTGTTAGCCTTTTGCAAAGTAGGGTGGAGATGCTATTATGTCTATGATGATCTTATTATATTGCATCTTTATACTTTAATCAGAATAGTAATGTATACTAACCAAATCAAGTACAACTCATTCATGAATAGTTTAACCTAAAAACTTTATGTATGCATCTACTTCCTTAACATTGAGATCAATGTAGATACAGTTTTCCTTGATAGTTAACCAAGCAACCCAGGTTGAGTTCATTTTTTAGTTCATTTATGTTCCTTGTTGTGCTGTTGCCATCTATCTACTAGTAACTTAGACCACAGGTTTCTTTTTTGCTTTGTTTTTTCAGTGGTTGTAGAATATGTCTAAATTTATCATTTAAAGCATTGTAATGCCCACTGCTTCCTTCCTGATAGGTGGCTTGCGTTAATTTGTGTATAAAATTACAGAATTCAAGCTTTGTTTTAACTTTTATAAGTTTATACTCTGTCTTCAAGACTGTTACTTGTTGGGGAATTAAATCTGCTTTTAAACAGTTTCCTCCTTATAGAAATTCAAAAATGTTTGCACTGTAAGAGTGACACACTGTGGCAAGAGACAGGTACTTCAGTTTGTGGCTATTTTTAAGGAAACATTTTCTTAGAGTGATACGTGAGCTTTTAATTGTAGTAATCAAGGCCATATTGGTGTTCTTTTATTCATGTAATTATCCAGCAAATAGCAATTACTTTTATTTTCTTTCTTTCTCCCTGGAAAAATACATTATTTTTTTAAAGAATGATTTATTTTCCTTGTCTAAAATTTAAAAAGTACTCGCCAAGAACAAAGAGAAAGTATAGTCAAAATTCGACCAGAAATATCCACCAATAAGTACTTTATTTCATCCATTTATGCTTATATATATATTTAATATTTATGTGAACAGGATTGTATTTTATATGCTTATCAATAACTTTAAATTTACTAGTGGATCCTGCAGTTACAGAGTACTTTGTATTTCTTAAATCTTTTTAGTGAAGTAACTTACAGGTTGTTAAATGCTTTTAGTCTTCAGAAAACAGCAACAGAACAGTACATATTGAATTAAACTTTGTTGGATCAAACCATTTTTATCTCTTTTTTTAACCCCCTCACGGCTTTTAAACAATTTATCACTGGTTACATTACCCACAAAATATTAAGGCTACATTTTTTAGCCTCTTTTGTAGTAATTGTCCAGTGGGTATAAACAAAAAATACTGAGATTTTTGGAAAATGTCCTTAAGGATTTCTTCTTTCTTCTGGTCAAGAAGTCACTGTGATGGTAGGAACCACATATTGAAGATATTCTAGTTCAAGTATTAAACTAGAAATATTGATTTTCGAACTACTATACCTGATCTGAACTGCTTCCTTGGGTCTTCATTTACACAAGAGAGAAATACACTTATGTTTTATTTAAACCCCTGATGTTTTGGATTCACTGTTGCTTATAACAACCAATCTTAACCGATTAATCGTTCATTAAAACTTTCTCCTTGAAAATCTGTTTGCTGATGTTTTACGTTCATGGACAGTGTATCACTACTAAGTAAATTTAAATTCTAAACTAGCAGCAGTAATTGGGATCATCCCTAACATTGGTTGGCT